>NW_024879310.1:900000-1131375 GCF_018340385.1 Cyprinus carpio | reverse complement strand
AATTTTGTCATTAATCACTTACCCCCATGTCGTTCCAAACCCGTAAAACTCTGTTTGTCTTCGGAACACAATTTAAGATATTTTGGATGAAAACCGGGAGGCTTGAGACTGTGCCATAGACTGGCAAGTAAATAAAGGTGGAATTATTGAATAAAGTTATTTTTGTTTTCTACGCTTACAAAAAGTGTTCCCGTCCCTTCATGTAACCCAGATTGCACGTCTGATGGCAGATGGAGTATTCTGACGACGACTTTCATACCTTTAATTGTGGCTTACTTAGGGTAATGAATAACAAGCGTATGTACGGGATTAGCGAAGAGCGCGAAATGTATGCGAGGGCAAAGGAATCAGGCACTATATAAGTACACATTTTAAATTTTGAGAGTCAGAAAAAGTGTGCCTGTTATTCGCAGGCCTCTGAATTTTCTTTTATATGTCCTAAAACTTTATAGCATCTCAGCTTGTAAAACTTAATCATGCTGACATCAACTTGTCTAGCAATGCGGAGAATGTGCTCAGTCTTCTACATGAGAAACTAGTTCCCATTACAATCACACTCCACGCCGGACCACCACTGTGTCACGCCAGTTCTTGCTCGCACAGTTGACAGTCCAAGAATGCTGTGAGATAAAATGTCTGGTTTGTCCTAATTTTATTGGCCATGCACGTACTATCGGAATTGATTAGGCTTTTCTTTTTATTCGTTTAAAATTAAAGGCACTGTATTTATAGTAAATCATACTGGTGCAGTTTAAAATCCAGACATCGTTTTTTATTCATGTGTCTCCAGAGTTGATCAGTGGCTATTATTTGGATTTTTAAAAGGTGTGACATTGAACTCATATATATATATATATATATATATATATATATATATATATATATATATATATATGCTATATATATATATATATATATATATAGAGATATATATATATATATATATATATATTATATATATATATATAAAATACCTAAGAAAACTTTTGATTAATCCATATGAAGTGCATACTTGCTCCTCTGGTTTAGCATGAATCTCTGACCTTAAAACAAAAATGTTTTGTGGTTTTCCAATGCAAAGACTTTTGCTACCATAACTTACTTTTGTTTTTCATATTTAATAATATTAATACTAAAATTGCTTGAACAGGTTGGTTTTGGTTTAAACTTATATAAACTAGACAGCTTTTACATTTGAGATTTACATTTTGTTGGACAAAAACAAAAAGCTCACTCCCTTTTGATTGATAGGTTGTGAATTTTTTTGCCTATTATGTAGTGGCATATTTTACAAAACTAAGAAGAGAAAGGACATAGAAAAATCTGGTTGACAGGTGAAGGCTATATACAAAATAGACACGTTCTCTATAACCATTTCTGGTAATTGGCTTTGGCAGAATTTGGATGATACACCGAGCCCCAATCTCAATTTCACTTACATGTGTTCCGCGTTTTCACCTACGTCTGATATAATCCACAATTGGTTCGGGAGCTGCAGGAAAGCAAATGATTGTTTTATAGAGCTGTGTTCATATCACTAAATGTAATCAGGTTTAATATGACACAAGATATTTTGTATATTGCAACATCAGTTAAAAAGATTTCAGTGACTTCTGTCATAAGGATGCTCTGTGTGCACTCTCTTGTAGGTTGTCATATTATTTCTGCTATCAAAGTTTTCCATTAACAAAGCAGTGTTCTTTTGAAATAAAGTGAGTTAACATTCAACTCTTCAATATGGCGGCCCCTATACTGCGACCTGCTCCATTTAAAATGTCTATCATGGCGATCATTGTCAAACCTTCTCTGCCCTCGTTCCTATGGGTAAAACGTGCTTCTTTACGACAAAGACAGCTGAAACAGCTTTTCTTTTGACTTATCAAATTAAAGTTTAACTTTATGTCTCCTCGTGCGATTTGTAATCGATCTTTAGATTAAACCAAGACAAAATATCAACACAGAAATAATTAGCATATGCACAAAAGTCTCCCGCGCATCTAATATTAAAAATAAACTTTAAAGTTCTTTTGACACTTTTAACAATATTTTGGCTTAACAATAAAAAGGTTTACAGAATTAAACTTACATATACATTACAAATTCAAAAAAAAGAAAAAAAAACCCTTAAACTAAGACATGTTCGTGATCGGGAGGCTCCATATTGGTACCACTCGCGGGGGGAGGTGGATTGGGGTGGCTGTGGGGAAGGTACACAAAGTACAATTGAAAGTTCATTGGCCAAGCTGATCTCGCGGGTCGGAGACGACGCTGGTCGTCGTTCCCAGCACAAGACTGAATAACAACACCCCAGCGATTGAGGGCGTGTAGATTATACCCCACGCCGCGGACAAACACCCTGTTCAACACTAAACATTGGCAGTTTTTAATCCGTGGCTATGCCGTGCACCGTGCATGACTGGAGGCGCGCGCGCGATGTCCCAGCTGATATGCAGCGCACTTGTCCAAAGCAAAACGTGTCCGAATGACCTGCTGGAGGTTTAGCACGCCGCGAACCGCCATCACAATCGTTCAGATGTTGTCTTTTGTACTGGGTTTCTTAGGAGTGTCACGTGGTGACACCGCCGTCACGCGCAAGATTTTTGATGGTTTTTTGCAGGTGGGCCGCAGTGAGGTCAGCCCAGAAAACTCTGCCTCGAGGCCATTTGTTTTTTTTCACTACATTATCACTTTCTTTACAACAGCATTCTGGTCAAAGTATGTGCCTTTGAACACCAGACCGAATCCCCCCGCTGCCGAAGGCCTGTAGTTCGTCGCCAATGAATCACCGTGAAACGTGTTAAACATAGTGGGCACGCGCAGTTTTTGCCAGTGGGCCTGCCTGCACGCGCCAAACGCCCAGCCCAAAATCCTTTGGCATTAGTGATGGGGATTGGTGACGGCACAGTTAATGGTAACCGTGAACCCAAAACACCTGGGTCTGCTATTTCGGGCCCTGCTTCGGCTCGTGGGAGAATTCACAGTGCTCGTCTGTCATATGACTCTCACGTGGCCAAATGTGCCAGGCGTTTAATTTGTATGGTTTTTATGAAACTATGCTCTCGGTCGGGTAAGGGGGCATAGTTACATATGAAAACCCTTTAAATCAAACAAAGCAATTTAAACCAGTGCTGTACACCACTCGGGATCTGTGGCCCAGATATCATCTCTTTCGTTCGAACCTTAGCTAGTGCTGTGTTATCAAAGTCGGCACGCAATGATGAAACCAACAGGCGCAGTGTGCCCAAATCAACCCCCTAATTACTAGAGATCATGTGGCGATAGCAAACCGCTCCACTCGCTGAGCTGGTACCGTTTGTTTAGAACGGTGGTGTGTGTATTATAATATTAGTCAAATAGTTAATACGATTAATCACACACATCCAAAATAAAAGTTGTTTGTTTACATAATATAGGTTGTATACTGTGTATATTTTATTATGTATATATAACTTTTATTTTGGATGTGATTATATCGTGAATAGTATTTGACAGCCTAATATAAAATATAGATACATATATCTAATGTGTGTACTTGTGTGTATGTTCTAACATGTTACTCTTATTTGTTGTATATATATATATATATACCCTGTCATATATATATATATGTAACAAAACTTTTATTTTAGATGTTATTAATCGTGAATTATCAGTGACAGCCCTAATATATATATATCGAATATATAGTGTGTGTTGTGTGGTGTGTAATATTGTATATATGTATATATATATATTTGTATATATATAGAAGATATATATATAGATATATATGTATGTATAGTATATATATGTATATCTATCTAGCATCTATCTATCTATATATATATAGATATATATATTGTATATGTGTGTATGCGATTGATGTATTAATGTTTATATTCATCCAAATATTATATATATATTAGCCTATACATTTTTTAATGTACTTAATCACCCAAGAAGCATCCCATCGACCTTTAATAGATTTTCGATTTTATTATTAATGGATTAATTCATTTATTACTATCTATTATAACTGATCGTATCGGTTAATTTTAGGGACGGTTGGTGTAAAATTACATGTCTTGGTTGCGCTCTTCTTGAAACTCACCGTTTGTTAGTCGTGTCATGGTGATGAACTTGGGGTTTCCCCAGTTGTGCCGTAAAGGGGATTTACACCCACCAGATCAGCCTCTAGTACTAAGAAAAAAAAACGGGGGGAAGGAAATACGGAAGCGAAACGGTGTTCGGCTTTCGGTTGTCATGTCCAGTCGGTGGCGGCCTGCAAGCAACCAGATAGCGGTCTCTCTTTTTTTTCATCGGGATTTCTTTACACAAAAAAAGTCCAGTTAACTTCTCAGCCTTCCAAAAAGAAGGAAAAACAGGCGACGCACCAGGAAATGAGGTCCGTAAAACGCGGTGATCTCGATCACGGTTTCGGAGGGAGATTGCGATTCAAACAACAATAACGACCTACGAGAGGTGGTAACGAGATCATTTCTGCTGCTTCATTGTACCGGCAATGAGAAAACATGAGCGTTCGGAAACGGCCGCACAGCGGAGACAGGGGTCAGTCACTTCGGCCATGCCCGGTTGTCACTATGATTCAGCATGTTTTAGCAATATTTGATCTACCTTTTTATCCTAAGCCCGATTTATTATATACTAATGTGCCAACTGAGCTTGAACGGCAGCTATCGCCACATCACTTTATATTACGTTCATGCACAAAAGTTAATCAAAGTTGGTTTTCTTAGAGAAGGGGGGTGTTTTTAAAGTTACAGGCCTGTATGAAACACTAATACAGAGCCCGCGAATGTCTTTCCTGTTTGAACGTCGCAGAATAACTATTTTAGCTTGTTTCTACTATATGTGGAAGTATTCATGTTGATTATGTTTCATGACGTCGTTTTAGGCCACGGCATTTGTTTCTTAGCTGATAATAAATTCTATGCCCGATTCAGCTACTTTGTCATTAACTAAGTTTTATGTTAAATAAATAAATACATAAAATAGAATAAGTTGCTTGCAAGGTGGGCGGTTTCCGAATGCGCATGCTTTAAAAACTGATTGTTCTTCTCTGTTTTTTCACGCATCATGTGTCCCGCGTGGCAGACGGTCTTATCTAGCGTGTGAGTGTGGGCAGATGTGACGTCAATTGTGAGGTGGCCTTGGTTGTTCCACTTTGTTTCTTCTTGCATACATTGCGTGTTTTATATGGTTTTTAGGGATAGTTTGGGTCAAACAGTTGGTTGGTAGTTAGGTCAACTCCAACTTTATGCCTCCCCAATCCTGTCCCTTTCTATGGAACATCAAAAAGGAGATGTTGTGCAGTCCGTGCACCTACAGTCTCCATGTTTATCCGATGGGCAGTAACAGCAACACAATCATGTCATTTCTGCCTAAGCATCTGATCTTGTGCTTATATGGGGGAAAATGCAGTTAATTATAAACTGTGATTTCTTCAAGCTAGAGCTCTTGTTTAATAATTTGATTAGAACAACTGTCCTTGCAGATCTTATGAGCCAGAGTAGCTCACGGTAGGGAAAACGATCAAAGTAACGGACGCGTGGATGGCTGCCATGGTACTCCTCCTCCACCCTGTGGACGGCAGGACATCCAGCGGTTGATCCTCCGTGTTTGGGGGAATTTTTCGGCTAGAGGGCAGGAGAAGCACCCGCCCAGTGCATGGTCATCCAGAGGAGAAGCTCCACATGTGAAGTCTTTCTTGCTGGTACACCAAAACTGAAACCAAAAGAGCCAGTTGTTGTATCCGTTGCTTTAAAGACAGGCAGGCATTACTATTAAAGTACTGAAACCATTTTAAAGTGATATAGTTAACGCCAAATAATTAAGCATAATCATTTACTCCGCGTCATATCATTCGCAACCCTATATAATGAGCTTTCGTCGTGGGCGAACTAAAAAACAATATATTGAAGGTATGCTATGTAACCAGATGGACCATGCGTGACTTCAAAACGATCTTCTTTGGTCGTTTGGCATAAGGTCATACAGGTTTGAAATGAGCAGCGATGACTGAGATGATAAGTTTTTTTGGCTCGATTGCTGTCTGCTTCAACCCTAACAACATTAGGTGGCGGTCACTCATCCTTTATGGTTTGTGCTATGGATGGAACGATGGCTCTCAAATTCTGATGGCATCCTTGTACTGTATTTGCTCAGTGTTTTTTGGTAGGGAGATCGAAAACCTTGTGATTCATTGACATGCTAGGGCGTTTTTTTTTCTCTCTCATATCAGCGGTGATTGTAAATCGCGATGCCTTACCATTGCAGTTAGGCGTTGCTCATATGGCTTCTCATCCACTTCTGCCTCCTATAGCAAAGAGAGTAAGACACTATACCGCTGCCTCGGCTTCCTCAGCACGTCTCTTCGCATTGGCTGATTTTGTTCGGTCCAGGCTATGTGAGCTTTCCTGTTTCTTCTTCACACTGGCTCGTATGCTGGCTCTTCTCAGGCAGCGTGCTCTCTGTGTACGCGCTCTGAGTCAATCCTCAGGAATGTCCAGAACTTGGTGTTTGTGATGGTTGTTCTTGCCTTCACAATTCATTGTTTTTATCCCATATGTTATATATGAAAGGTGCTTCTGTGTGTTCGAATATCTGCATGTGATCAGGACAAAACTGTTTAGGCTCACTACCTCTTTCGTTCACCTCTTGTACCACACCTCACTTTCTCTTTGCCTCTTTTCTCTCGTTGCTGTTTGTTTTTGTTTTTTTGTGGGGGCTTTAGATGTGTAAATGAAGAAGAGTGAGCTGAAGGTGGGGGAAAAAAAAAAATTGTTTGTCTTTTCCATTAATGATTTAAAAATGATATTGGGGCAGAAGTGCAGGAGAGGGGGAAGCGTGTGATTCCAGGCGTAGTAGTATAAAACAAGGCTGAATGTGTTCTTCCTGTATGCTTTGTGTTGCTCGCGTCATTTATGTGGGGGTTGAAAATGAATCATTCAGTGGCTGGCACACCATTTATTTTTAAGCTTAAACATGTAAACCCTTTTATCTTTTTTGTTTTAAATATTGTGTCTCTTTGCTCTGTTCAGTTGTTTGTTCATTATTTGTTATCTGAAAATCCAAGCTGTTAAAGCCACACCAAAGTTTTAATAGTCATGTTATAACTATATGATACCTATGCGTCAATAATGACCAGAGGACTTAATCGTTGGAATCACTTTTTTTTTTCCAGCAGGATAAGCTGATTAAACATATAACAGCAATTGAAGCTAATTGTACAAAACACGCTTTTGCACCTGACTTTAAAGAGGCTACATCATTTAAAGTGGTATACACAACAAAGCGGCAGCACATGCTTATGATAAGTTACATAATCGTCTGGCGTTTTTGGGTTATTTGGACACTCATAAAGGTATTGTTATAGTCATCTTTGTTACTTTTCCTTGGTGTGAACTATCTGTTAAAATCTCTTTAGAACACATTAGCAAACCACCACTCCAAACAACCTTAGTAACTGCATAGTAAACACCCATGGCAACAGCCTGGATCGCTGGAAAATTCCTAGTAAACACCATAGTGATGTGATTAAAAACTATTCAGAACACTGGCAACCTTTAAAACATTTTAGTTACCTGGAGGTAGCAACTCCTTAGTAACCACACTAGCACCACCTTGGCAACCATGATAGAAAACCTTGGAAGAGCTAAAACATCTGTTCAAAACTCTTTAGCAACACCCTGGCAACCGTGCAGGAGACTATAAATACTGTAATAGCACTTGCTAAAAGTGATTTCAGAAATATTTGCAACTGAATAACCAATGAAGCTTTTCTACAGATAAGCACCATTCATTTTCTTCATATTTTAACATTTAGCTTGCCTCTCTCTTCTTTTCAGGGGCGAGAGCCCATACATCCTTGACCAGACCCCAAGTACGGCGCACCAACTGATCGTATGGCACCCATGCATTCCATGCGAGGCCAAAAAGTGCCATCCTCAGCGACGTGGAGACAGTCATCTGCAGCGACAAACAAGAGACTTCATCCTCCGCAGACTGGAACAGAACATCTGGAGGCGCTTCCTGAAAAAGCCAGTGCTGGTGGTGGTGAGTGGAGCAGCCGAAGGAGCGTGGCATGCGATTGCGGCTATGAGTGTGTAGGGACGATCCGCGGGGCAGGCATACTTGGAACCTCCAGCACTGACTCCAGCAAGACGCTGCCTAGGCCATTGAAGTGATGTGCAGAGGAAGAAGGTTTGGGATGGATGCTAATGAATGATCAAACAACTGTATTTTTAGGAGTGAGAATAAATGTAACCCTCTAAAGCCTGACATATGAAATAACAGGTCTGAAAACTATACCTTTTTTAAAATGGAATGTTTATTGAAAAAAAAGTCTAATACATCTCATTATGTGTGTTCTTGTTGAGTATCATACTTGATATATCAGGCTTTTGATGGCTCATATAGTATGATATAGGAGAAAAATGTAACACTAATGGCAAGTAAACCTAAGTTTCTTCAGTTCCAGTAAAGTACCATACTTAAAATATTACTAACAATATAAAATGTATTCTTACATTTTATGTTACTTTATAAACATCTGTAACGATTCACAAGAAGAAGACATGTTTTTACCATGACCTGAAGGCCGGACATTTTTGGAATTATACTAAAAGGCCTTTTGACTTTCTTAAAAAAGTATAAACTGCAATCAGTTTGTTTTCATTAAAGTTTTCATCATGGGCGATGATTTAGAGACCATAGAATTCAGTGTATAAAACAGGTAGGCTATAAGGGTTTAAAAAATGTTCATCAGTTAGACCTTGTGAAACTCTTATTTCATTTCCATTGTGCGTGGTCATATTTTTCCATTTACATTGACTTAGAAATTAATTCACACTCCCTTAGTTGATATCAGTGGGCAGTGTCTGGAATCCACCGTCTATCCCATAACAGTGGGGCATCCCCCTATCAAACTTAAACTTTTAATTGCAGTTAAAAATGAACGTACATGGGGGAGGTGTGTGATGCGTGGGCACACAAACAAAACATGTGCACACCGCTCATCTTTGGCCATTGTGAAATGGGTACTTTTCAACACAAGAGCCTGTGCCAACCGTGGCAACCACAAAGAACCGATTTCAGCAATGTTGTGGAAACAAAAGCAAAAATGTATTTTATCTTTTCACTGTTTTAGATTGGCAAGGCCCCATTGATAATATCAAGAAAGTGATGGTCACCGTGTCTCTTGTGACAAAGGACATCCCACACCGCCCACATCCACACTGCTTGGTCGGGAAAGGACTGTCGGCAGATGGCATCTGTGTCATCCCACATCAATCCCCACAGCACTCGCAGCTTTGCGAATCTGGGCATCCAATGTGTGCGGAGGAAGACAGTATGGTCAGTAGAACATGATCTGAGAGTAAAAATGTTATTTCCTGCCTGAGTGTGTTTGTGTTTTCCAGCTTTGCGAATCTGGGCATCCAATGTGTGCGGAGGAAGGAACTTGATGCCTCACTTCAGAAGAGGAGGAATAAGAATATTGATCCGTTTAACAGTGAGTTATTGAATGATATTGCAGACCGAATGCCTCTGTTCTGAATTCTCCGAATACCTATGATTCCTTCATAGCAGGTTCTAATAATACTCTTCCACTGTAGCGGAGTATGAGCATTTGTTGAATGTTTTTGTCTCGTTCGTCCACCAGGCGGGCCACTCTAAGACCATTGAGGACATGGACATGAACGTGGTGAGACTGTGTGTTCCAGTGTGAGCTGGAACGAAAGGACGGAGAGCGAATTCCCCTCGCACCAACTGTGGTTTTCCAACCCCATTTATGACAAGAGTAAGAGCAAAGATATATATGGGGCCAGAAACATACTCTACTCAAGTACACAGAGTCTCTGTAGTTTGCTGGTAGATCATGTTTGGATTGTTTCTATTTGTCTGATTAGACGCGACCACAACAGCAGAGCTGAAGATCAACGGCTTAATGTTGTCAGGGAAACGGCCCCTGCACAGGAAAGGGGGGACTGAAATTTACATGCTCTGTGACAAAGTGCAGAAAGGTAACTGAAACTTTGAAAGGTTCATATTTAATTCACAAGCATCTCGATTTGCCAATGCAGTTGTGCTGAAATAAATCAATTGTGTATCTGGAAACCTCCATAGATGACATTGAGATAATCTTCTGCAAGGACGATGGGGAGGCCAAGTCGGAGTTTGCTCAGACTGATGTCCATCGACAAATCGCCATCGTCTTCAAGTCCCGCCCTTCAGGGAGCAGGAATATAACGAGGAGGTGGAGGTCCGGCGTGTGTCTACTCGCAGCATTGTCTGACCGGATGGACCGCGAGCCAAGTCAATTTCACATATGTTCCAGACAACGCAGGTGAGTCATATAAAGACAAGATTATTAGATAAACATAAGGTGACAGATGATGAGGGAGCTAGCTGCGGTAGATTTCACTCTAAAATCAAAAGGTAAAAATATTATAAATCTTAAATGAATAAACTATTATGCTGGCAGAGGCAGTTTGAAGAATGGATAGATGGTTTATAGGATTATACTGTTATTAAATATTAAATTATTAAAATTAAGCACTTTAAAAAAGTATATCAAATTATATAAACACTCTATGAATGTATATATTGTTAGAGTTTTGAAAGAAGGGCTGCAAAAATAACTGTATTTGATAAAAAAATACAGTAATATTGTGAAATCTTATTACAATTTAAAATAACTGTATTTAATATATTTTAAAATGTCATTTATTCCTGTGATGGCAAAGGGTGAATTTTCAGCATCATTACTCCAGTCTTCAGTGTCACGTGATCCTTCAAAAATCATATTACAATACGCTTGATTTGCTGCGCACAAAACTTTTTTTATTTTTTATGTTGAAAACAGTTGTGTCTGCTTAATATTTGTGTGGAAACCGTGATGCATTTATTCCAGGATTCTTTAAAATAAACAAAGAACAAAAGAACAGCCTTTATTTTGAAACGGAGATCTAAAAGTCTTGATTCTTTATCATCATTTATAAATCCATTTAGTGCATGCTTCCTGAATAACAGTAAATAAATAAATAAATAAATAAATAAATACAAAAGGTGTAATGGTCCTAAAAATGTTAGTTATGTGGTGCTTTCAGGTTTCCTGTGTTTAAAAGTGATGGCATACAAAAGAAGACCAGTAGAACGGTTAAATGAAGCAAAACGCCTCACATCCCAGAAATGAATCAGACTTTCTCTTGCTAGTTCATAAAAATATTGTAAAAAGAGGGTGTGTCACCATGTCAGTTTTTCATTATAAAATAGCAGCATTATAATAGTTTAAACTGAAAAGTATGCATGAGGAAACGGTAATGCTTCATAATAGGTCTTATAGAACACAATAGAACACAAACCATTCTGTTACAATCAGTGCCATTTTAGTCAGCCCCCATCACATGCTTCTGTCACCCTGTAAACACGGAAGGAAGGTTAATCTGATTTGCACTTTTGATCTGCAGATCCTTACGGAGTCAACCGCAAGAGGAAAATGAAATCTGATGTGAAGTTCAGCGAGCCATGCAGCGTTCCTCAAAGTAAGGATGTTTGTAAAATAAACAGATACCTTAATATTTAGCAAAACTTTGTTGACTGGCATCAATGCTTTATTTCCTCCTCTCTCAGATCAAGACACTGTGAACGAAACTCGGCATGCCACAGCATTTGAAAACCCATTCTACACCTCTCCCGATTTTAAACATTCCCAATGCTTCCATGGCAGTCCCTGTTATGGATGGAGGCGTCCCACATGCCATCCCAGGTTATGGAGAAAATTCATTACAAATGACGACTTCAAACAAGAGGATGGTTGTATTAGCATGGACCTAGACACTTTAGATACTGTCTTCCAAAGCATTTCCCAATGCTTGGCCAGCAAGGTTCAGACCAGCTTCTAAATCAGTTGTTGTTTCCTGGCGATCTCAACTTTGGGTTAGACGGCACAGATACGAAATTGAACGTCAATCAACCGATGATGAACATGTCGTCTATAAACGACGTGCACTTCAGTCAGATGGTGAATGAGAGTCAGGTCTATCCAACAGATCTGGAGAACATCGAAGGCCCTCATTTTCTCCACTGTGAAGAACGAGAATGACCTGGACCACTGAATGCCACTGTGGACTCTTATGTCTTAGATACTATTGGGACTTTGTACATACAGTCAATGTTGACTATAAAATAATTCTGGACTAGGAAAAAGACACCGACTTCAGAAGTCAAACTTGCTATTGACTGCCAAACCTGTTCAGCTGGCACTATCTGACTTCCTGTTTGGTAGTATGAAGTACTAATGAAGTAAATAACCTGCTCAGCTCGACTGGTCTTAAGAATGGACAAGACACTGAGGCTAATGATAGCCAATGAAAGGCATTCTAGTAAAAAGGGAGCAACAGCTGCTGCTCAGCTGCTCGTGATGTGCCAGTTATGAAATGTGATCCGTCATTCATTCGCTAATTTATTGTGTGGGTTTCAGAGCAGAACCCTATTAGTATTGTGTAGATGGTCCCAGACCCAAATTCACTTCATTTTTTAAGTGTTATATGTAACATATTTGTTTTGAGCATTTCAGAATAGTTCATCCATAGAGGAATTTCAGTTAACAGCATTAAGGGGACAAACTGAGATATTTAAAAACACAATTCTGAAGTAGCAGTTGGATTAATTCATACCAAATCTGATAACATGATCAAGCTAGGTGTGACGACATGGTAAAAGCCATTTCTAATCAGCAACAATAAAATCCTGCACTGAATCCTCTACCCATTGGTGGCTGTTTGTAACTCCTGATGGTTAACCGGGTTGGCACACTATGCTAGGCTGTTAGGAGCTGTTCACACAGAACACATTCTTCAACTTCACTGTGATGCTTTTTCCATTGTTTTTCTATATAAACATGCGCTAGATGGATGTGTTTGACTGTGCACTTGTGTCTTGTGCAGCGTAGTGTGCATGACACAATGTTCTAAAAACAGCACTCAAGTTAAAAAAGGTCAGCTTTTAAAAAACGTGTCTCTTGACCTTGCGCTTTTGATTTAGTTTTTTTTTCATGTCTACTGCCTGTGTCTCATGCTTTTAAACACAAAGAAATCTGTGTGAATGGCTTCTAAGCTTGATAACCGAAGTCTTAACTGAAAACACAAATTAAGGTAAATGTTTCATTTCTTTGGCTTCGGTAATATAAATGTTTATGTAATTTAAAATACATTAACACATTTTAATAGGTCAGAGGGGAATTTGGATTGGAGCCCCACCCACAAAGAAATCTCATTGGTCTATTAAAGTTCTAAAATTGGAGTTAAAGTTGTATATTTAACAAGTTCTGGTTGGCTGCTTGCACAGGATTTTATTTTTTCAGAGATAACAGTCAAATTATCCTGGAAACTTGTCACGCCTGGTCATGATGTGAAGTTATTGGGAAACTGAAATGAATGTTGTTTGAGTCAGTGGCAAAAAGATTCCAGTGATTTTTGTCTGTCTGTCATATCAATGTTTGAAGGAAGCTGGGTACACAGGCATAACTATTGGAAAGCATTTAGTTCTTTTATACATATATAATGTCTGTAATACTGCTGTGATTTTTATTGTGCTGTGTAAAATTCCTTTAGTTGCATTCAAATATTGTCACATTCTGCTTCTTATAGTGTGTTGCTGCTGTCTATATTAAAATCATGTGTTCTGGAAAATGACTCCATTTTGACTCCCCTTTGTTTTCTGTCTTTATTAGTCACCGGCTAATTCATAATTTCTGTCTCGAGAGTGGGCGGCACTGAGGCCAAAGTCCAACCAAATCTACCTCACCGCATTAACATTAGCTACATTTACTTGCATCCAAATAAAAAAAAAATATCAGTAATCTGATTGAAAGGCCTTCATGTTAAACACTGCAATCAATCCAGAAATAAATTTCCATCAGTCTGAAAGGAATTCAAACCTTGATTTCATGCCATATATGTTTTTATATTTAAGACCTACAGGGGAATCAGAAAAAAAGAAGTTCTGTCACTTCCTCATTCACTACAGCTATTGTGCTTTGTTGCACTTCTCTGATACTATATATAGAGTTCTGAGCAATAGCTAAAACACATACATGTCAAAATCTCTGACGAAATCGACTTCTAGTCTTTCGTCAAACTTTAAGAACTTAAATTATTGCTTTTAGTTATTTTATTCAAGCTTTCATTATTACCTAATAGCTTTAATGTCAGTGACTTTTAAACAATAGATCTATGTGTGTGTGTGTGTGTGTGGTGTGGCTCCCGTGAGAAGTGATTTCACACCTCGGTCCACATGACCCGAGATGACTCAATGTGAACAACAAAGTTTTCTCTGTCTGGTCTCTCTCTCTCTCTCTCTGTGTGTGTGTGTGTTGCAATGTTGCAAAGCCTCAAAGAAAGTCCAGTATTGGGCAATAGAACTGTATAAAATGCATGGCGCCAAAAAAGGAAGGCTTTTAGACAACACACATTTGCACTCCTAAAATAACTATTTGCTTTAAATATTTTGCAGTGTGAATTCACATTTCTGAATTTTTTTTTGACAGAAATGTCAAGCACTGTGTTCAGAATGTAATTCTGTCATAGCTTCTAAACAAGCAATAAGAGTGCTTAAAAACCATTAAGTTAATGTGTAAATACATTTTAGACCCAATATTGGCATTTACTTGACTCTATTTTGTTAATTGTATCAACAACAGTTCCAGAAATGTGTAAATAACAGTGTATAAAATACACATATACACAGCTTCTTCACCTGCTGCCATCAGGGAGGAGACTACGGAGTCTCCAGGCCAGGACCAGCAGACTAAAGGACAGCTTCATCCATCAGGCTGTCAGGAAGCTGAACTCTCGCGCCCGAACTTGCACCTCCACCCCCACCCCATCCCTCTTCTGCCCCAGGCACCACTGCACTATGAACCCCAGACCCCCCCCCCCCCCCACCCACCCAGATCCCACATCCCCAGGTCCTTCCACCCCCCTCCCACTAACACAAGATGACATGCACCAGTCACTTTGTGCAGCATTGGTCTGCTCACTACCTCATTCACCATGGAACTGACGTCATTCTACCACCTCATCAGTCAGTTTAAATAAAATAACTGCTCTTGAGCCCTTTTGTCACTTTAATTTTTTTTTTTTGCACTAAAAATCTTTTTATCTGTACTGTTTGTTCACTGGTTTGCACTCTATCTGCCATGTGCCTTGCGCTGCTTTAACTTTATTTTTATTTTTTATTATATGTCTTTTTTACATTCCCTTATTGTATAATATTTTATATTTGATCTAGATTTTTAGGCTCTACTGTTAGTGTTATCTGTATGCACCAGGGGTCTGAGAGTAAAGCAATTTCGATTCTCTGTATGTATGTACTGTACATGTGGAAGAATTGACAATAAAGCAGAGTTGACTTGACTTGACATAAGTAGCTTGGATAAAGCGTCACTGAAAAACGCTCACCGGTAATTAAAGGGATACTCCACCCCAAAATGAAAATCGTAATTAATCACTTGCCCCCATGTTGTTTTCCAAACCCGTAAAAGCTTTGTTCGTCTTCAGAACACAATGTAAGATATTTTGGATGAAAACCGGGAGGGCTTGTGGACTGTCCCATAGACTGCCAAGTAAATAACAGGTCCAGAACAGTATGAAAAGCATCGTCAGAATACTCCATCTGCCATCAGACGTGCAATCTGGGTTATATGAAGTGACGGGAACACTTTTTGTAAGCAAAGAAATCAAAAATAACGACTTTTTTCAACAATTCCTTCATCAGCGGTCTCCTCTGTGTCTCTCCATTTCACCGTATGCTGCGTATATTCTTCTGTGTCAGCCGCGCCACAAGGATGCGCTGTTTCTTATGTGTATTTTAGCTTTGATTTTAAAGAAAACAGCGCATCCTTGTAGCTCAGATGATCTAAAGGATAACCAAATGGGAACCAATGTTAGTAGGACATTCCAGTTTCCAAACAGCCAGAAAATAAGGAATTCCAGTCAGATTAGCTGATTCAATTTATTATGAAGTAAAAATGACATATTTACAGAAAATAAGCACGTTGTTGATGATGTTAGTACAAAATAAATACATTATCGTTTATTCTTCTGAGGATGGCAGAGAAGAGAATAGTCATCATTTTTTCTCCACAATCTGAGGCTCTGAGAGCTTCTTAATGGTGAGCTCCTCCACAAGCTTCTTCACCAAGCTGTTGTGAAGAGGCTCTGGATCCTGAGAACGAGAAAACGGAGTAATATTTATCTGATGACAGCTATTGGACATGCAGTGACCATCTTTCATATTCACCTTCTTTTCCAGTAGTCTCTGTTTCTCTACTGCTTCCTCTAGACTCAAGCCCACCCATTCAGCCTCCTCCTCTGGGATCTCAAACTGCTGCTTGTAAGAATTGAGAGAAAGGCAAATGAAGAAAACACACGGGATGATTATCAACAACATATGGCTGCAAATATACAGTACATAACCACCACAATAAATAAACTCATCTCACTTTGTAGCGGTTGTAGATTTTCTCCCTGCGAGACGGATCATCGGGGTACAAATCCGTGTCTTTCCGTGCCAGCCGTAAAAGCATTGCACGTTTTAGATCCATTCCAAACTTGGAGTTCAAATCTTGCTTTGGGGTCTGCTTTAAAAGAGATGCACACTATATATCGACCACATTTTGCAGTAAAGATTTTCTAATATAAATTATTAAAAAAATGGATTCTTATGTAAATGGTTACAATACACAAAAATGTGTTCTATATATAGTAAATTACATATTTGAGACAATAATGTAATATAATAATTCCAAAATTTTATAAAAAAAATATATATATTACTATATAAACAACATTTTTATATAAAACTATTTAAATTCATCCAAAAATAATAAAACCATATCAAAATGCCACAGACTTGTAATAGTTGAAATATTTTATACAATATACATTAATATATAAAAAAATATATTAGACAAAACTATCATAGTTTTGTAAAATAATAAGAAATATTAAATGCCACAGGTGTACTTCATTTTTTGTATAATAAAATTATATACAATTATAAATAAAATGACTTTATACAATATATTCCATAAGCACATATTATTATATAAAATTATTGTAATCTTTGTGAAATGAAAAAGCACACTAAACGCCAAATACAGAAGTTTAAATATAATAAATATACAATAAAAAAATGTATACAATGAATATTACTATCATTTTAAGTTTTAATTTAATTGTGAAATTGTAATTTTTGTAAAATGATAAAACACATTAACAAAGACTTTTGAGGACTTCTCAAAAAAAACAAAAAAAAAAGGACTGCTCACCTCAACATGCTAAACGCCACAGACTTTTGAGGACCTGCTCACCAGGTGAGCCTCACCTTAAGAATGTAGAGAGTCGAAGCCAAAAGCAGCATCAATAAGGTCCAGTGTGCGAGCTGTGACTGTTACAGTGAACTTCTGGTCGAGGATCTCACTGTAAAGCTCTCTGTTAAACAGCTGCGGCTTCCAGGTTTTGCGCAGTCTTGTAGAAAGAGCTGGTGTGACAAGTACATATCACATACAGGATAAGTCATCTTCAGGAAACATTCTGATTTATCCACTATTCAAATAAAAGAACCAAAATCAATATTACTGTAGCACAATATTACCTTGTCATCTTTGGCATATCTAAAGCCAGATATCCAGCCTTCTCCACCCCAGAGTCCGTCCTGTGATTGTGGCGGATAATAAACAGGGACAGGCACATCCTGGACTCGCTCTCTGTATCGCGTTTTAGGATCGAGTCTGTACTTGACACCCAGTGGTTTCCAGTGCACAGGAGAAGGAGGGGTATTTGTCCTGCAGAGAAACGCAGGTAGTGGCTGGGGTAAACGGGCATAGATGCCCTTCTGCAGCTTCAGGACTTCCCAGATTTTGGTGGATACTTGTGTAGAGGCATTTTTATTTTACGAAGAACGGTAGAGAAGGTACATAAATCACACACACACATGCATGCATCGCACACACGCTTTTACTACGCTTTTTACCTCTACTATATAATAAATATATATCTAATACATACATATACACACCATATATGGGCCATTCTACATATACATAAAGTTTCATAATTTACAAAGAAAACTAAAATAAATAATTGATAAATAAATTTTACTTTTTAAAGGAATCAAAACGATATTTTTAAAAACAACAATGGAAAAAAATACAAAAATTATTTCAATTTAATTTTCATAAATTGAAATTCAGGGGTTAGATTCGGGACTGCCACCTCCCCAATTGAAAGTACCCAATAAATTATTTTATAAGCTATATATTAAACTTAGTAATATTTTAAATATTATTGTGGGTTTCATAATCTTAATAAAGGATCTAAGATTTGGATACTTCAATGCTTTTTAAATGTTTTTTGGTTGCGGGACAGCAGTTTGCACCGATTCTAGAATGGCCACCGTTTATTCTAGATGATAAGCTACAGCCAAACATGCAAATATACGAGTTATAATATAAAAATCTAAAGATGCGAAACCAATAACGATAACGAAAAGGCATGCGTACAGTTCAGCATTCTTAAACCGAGCAATGACGCGAACAGAGAAAGATTAATTTAATTTCACATGATCAGTGTTAGCCTGCTAGCCTCTCAGTCAAGCACACGCTGTCAAGCTAACCAAGGGCACCTCACGTCACTTCCTATGACACCCTGGTGTGAGCATTGCGATTTGGTTCACTGGAGTGTTTACGTCACTGGTTGGTTTGTGGCGCGGCTGAGCTTCCGGATGTTTTATCAGCAGGGGTCTAAAAACGTTTTTAATCACATTTATTAAAAAAAAAACGCATTTGTGTGACACTCCGGTTCTTGCACAATCTCAGCACGCCCGAAAGGTGGAATTGAACCACTCTGCCGCTAAGCAGCTACAGGTTTGAAGCCTGCACCCCGGACCACCGAGGTTCATCCGGGCATCTATCACAGGTGAGGCTGCGTCAATATAAAGGTCGCTGCCGCGCTGTGTGTCCCAGCGATGGTGAGGGTAACTTGTGAACCTGTGTTTAACAGCATGTCACGATTAATCTGTATGATAGGCTGTTGCCTTCTGTAGCATGAAGTTTAAGGAAATACGAAATTTGCAGAAATTCTACACTGAATCCAGAGTTGCAGCACATGCAAATATATTACTTTCTATTGGTTCAGAAGCAGGGCGGAGATTTACATACTTCTCTCGTTTTTTGTTTTGTTTTTTTGTTAATCATTCTTTGCTGTGAATTAAAACCAAAACAAATCTTTTTCATTGTATATTGCTATTTCCAGATGTAAGAAAAGATATTATAGCCTTTTAGCATGAACAGATGTTTTACACATCATAGTTTTTTCTTATGTAATGAATTAAGGGTGATCGGGACATAAGGTGAAATGGGACAATATAACTAAACAAAACATAATTTTTTTCAACCAACTAATGAGTGAAAATAAAAACTTTTTTTGCTGAGCCCTAGCTGTAAGACCAAATAATTAACGTGGGATGCCCCCATTGGTGTGACATCATGTAGGTGGGCGGGGAAGCTTTTGCTAGTTTTCATAATAAGTTCCTAAAATTGTCATAGCTACTATAATATACAAACTTTAGTTGGAGACATAAATATGATGCACTACTTCTACAAAATCAGTAAAAAAAAATGTGCTAGTATCATGTTTCTATTTTTAGAATTAGGTTGTCTTTATTTTGTCTCAAACACAATTTGGGTGGATGGGACAGCATAATTTTGGTGACTGGGACAGTGCTTAAGGCTTTGCTAATTAAGAAAACGACTGACCTTGCTCTAAATCATGCTTTCCAACTGTTTTATTTGTGCAAGCCTTAATCAACCCACAAAATATTCACGAACTAGCTAGATTTTCATAATAAAAAATTCAGAATTAGAAGCATTCTAAAAATAAAAGCTGACTTTGTTGCAGTAATAAACCATATTCATATTTCTGTTAAAGGTTTGCAGGTTAAATGTGTTATTTTGTGTTGGGGCCACCCAACAATTTTTTTGGACCTGAAGCATTTTTTTTTTTTTACTTGTCTATTTGATTTTTAAATGTTTTCAATGACTTTTGGACTTCAAGCAAAACATCAACTTACAAATCAAGTTTAACATAAAATAAAATGAACACTTAAATATGAACAGAGAAATCAAATCAGAACATAAAAAAAAACCTACTCCTAAAGAAAAACAACAGAAAAGGAAATATTGCATATAAAATTATATCAAAGTATGAAACTAACTTGTGCAATTCAGTAAATATTCTTACACTACTCTAAATCAATGAAAATGTGCTGTCCCAATCCCAATGTTACCAAAAAAAAAAAATTTGGGGCTCAGTTTACAGAAAAGTGTACGTCACACATCCTCTTTTTATTATAATATAACATTGTTTCCTCCTTAAATGGGTAGTTAACATCTTCAGTATTACAGAAATATATCCTGTGTTGGGTTGATGTTTTTAATTTATGGCAAGAAATCTTGCACAAGGCAGAAATTAAAAACTGTCCCAATCACCCTTAATTCACCCCTATATTTTCTAGTAAAACAATAAATATGCAGAGAGAACCGTTAGAGATTCAAAGAGCATTTAGTTCAATTTAAAACTATCAACTAATTTACAGTCAATTTGCTGTTTCTAAATATGCAATATTTCATTTTGTCAGTTTTTGATACAAAAAAAATTAAAATCTTTATTTGATCATGACCTAATTAGACTCACTAAAACATTCTAACATTTAAACATGCTTTATATTATATTATAATAGCTCTGATATTCAGTTAAAGATATATAAGGTATATCATTTTATTGCAGGCACAGGCACATTGCCTATTATTTGTTTAGTGTTGTGGAAACAAACACACACACAAAAAAAAACTCATATTAGCCTCATTCAAATGGTTTATTTCGCCAGTTAACAAATTATGCAACATTACAAAAAAAAAAAAAAAACCTTGCATGAAAATGGTTCCACACTCACATTTTGCAAGAACAGCAAACCGTTCCAGATCTTTGCTGTACAATGGCACACATTCACCTCGTACTTATCATTAATTCTCAAATATTCGTTGAAGCTTATAAAGCTCCAGGCAAGAAATCTTGAAAACACAGTCATAGGCAGAGCATACGAACCTTCTCAGAACTACACTTACATCGGACTTGTTGTAACAGCAGTGTGTCACACTACAGAGAACTAGTGTGTTCAGTTTTCTACTGAACTGTTTACCAGAAAGCGTATGTGGGAAGTAACTGCAGAACTGTCTTCATGTGTAATACATATTAATACTTCTAACTGTCCAGTTCACTAGGAATATTAACCATCACCAGAACATATCTGTATATGTAAGTATAAGTATAAAGTGACCTGATAAATGATGTTTCTAAAAATAAAAACAAACACAAACCTTTACATTTTAGTCTGTTTGGATCAACTGTAATGAACAAAACTCTTAAGACTGTGACAAAGACACTCTACAAAAGACACAAACAGACTCTCCTCTTGGTTTGTGATAAAGTGGTGTCAAAAAGGACAGCAAGTGCACATTATCAATACAGTATTAGAAAGAAGAAAATACTGTTGTGTCACTAATGAGATCAAATTATCACCCCCATCTCACACTACTGACCATTTCAGGATAATATATTCAATTTTATATACTTGTGTTTATATGTGTACGCAACTTTATTAGAGAAAATTCCATCAACAGATTTCCAAAAATCTTGTTTCACGCTCACTTATTGCATTATACCACTGAATGATGTGCACACTGACTTTATTACTGAAGCATACCATGTGCAAACAATAAAGTATAATTCTTAATTTCATGTAGCATTCCCTCGCAAGGTCATTCACACCATTGTTATTCAGTTTCATCATCTTCCACGACAATGAACTGAAATTTCAGCTTTTGGGACTGCATTTCATTTGATGTCTTTCCACAGAAAACCCCCAAACGGCTTAAGAATAACACAAGCACACCACAAACCTCCAACAGTGATTGATAAATATGAAAATCATAGTGCTTGTCCTAATAAAATTAAATGTGTTTACCTAGAGAAATTGCTAGAGGAAACCATACAGCCAGTAGAAACATTGATTTTAAATTCCAAAAATGAAAATGCATAAACGTAACAGGATATGACAGCACCCTGTTGTAAAACGCTCCTAAGCATGTGCACGCATACACACACACACATACACACCCTCTCAAACATGCTTAAGTTATCAATAAATAAAGTGGACAATCAAATAACACAATGTTCTCAAACACTGTTGTACATCTGGATCTCATAAAGAACGGCTTTTCAATACAATCGAAGGGAACCTTTTCACTATTTCGAATAACAATGTGAAATCAAACACTGAGGATACAAATGAGTGATTGTGCTGCATTAAAAACAGACAAAAACAAACATAATTAACAGAAAATGCCATAGTGGAGATGTACAGCTGAACTGCAGCAATGTTATAGAAATATCAGTGAGCATTTTATTGGGACGTCATCATGTTCTCCTCATTAGATTGAGTGTTTATATGAATGAAAAAAAAAAACAATAAAACATAAACCACAAAAAACAATAAAAATGATATTATTTTTTTAATTATTACACACAGGAAACACTATCAATATTAAACACAAAAAATAATCAACACTCGAAACCCAATGAAAAACTACATCCCAGACTGACCAGACACTACCAATATTTGAAATCTGCCTGCAAAATAAGAGTTTTTAATACTTTTTTGCACTTATTTAAATGCTAATAATCAGGAGACAGTTCATTCGATTATAATAAAACAGCTGATCAGTAATTTCACAAGCTTTTGTTCATAGATACTCGGTCACAATAGGGTAATAATGAGTAAACAAAAGAAAAGGCATTACACTAAATGTGCCAACAAGGGTGACCTCAGAATTAGCGGGAAAACAAGCACTCTTGTGCTTTGCTTTGGCAATTTGTGATTAGCAAGAACCGCAAGGCAAATGAAAGTTAGCACAACCTACTTTTAAAATAACTTTGCCCTACTTTACCTGAGGTTGAAGCAGTGCTTGCTTTATTCGGACTCCTGTAACTGTGCTTTACTGCTCGTTTACGCTCAGCCGTTGATGGGCAATGATAATAAATCAGAGTTGTGGCTAAAATTCATCAGGTTCGATGAGTAGGCTATGTTACAGGACCTTAGTGGGGCCACCTCATCATAAGCTCATTATACAAGTAAGTTGGCATTTTAGTCGGCATCTCAGTTTGAGACCGATAACGGAATATTCTGATCTAAAAGTGTAGTAAACACAAAAAAGAAACTGCAACTGTTACACTGACCTTCTGACCAGGTGCACAAAAAAAAAGCATTTTACACTGAAAAAAAAAAAAAAAAAAAAACGCAAACCAACAGATTTTCTCCGCAGAAAAAAGACAGACCATGACCCTTTGTGACATCTGAATGCCAAGTTGACTTTTCCTGGCATTTTATAGAGTAACAATGTCGTTTGCGATGTTTTGACGAAGAAGATAAAAACAACTGTGAAAAAACAACTCAAATAAATCCATGCTGACATGTTGTGGCGGAGAGTGTGAAAAGTGCTAATGCTAGTCCTCCACCCCAGCCCGCGCTCCTCAGTGCAAGGCCAGGTGTTTGCGGTTGCGATGGTGGGACGGCTCTCATCCCGGGTCGCGCACTGAAGATGGCACACGCCGAGGTCCAGACGGGGGATGTGGGAGGGGAAAAAACACTCGTAGCACGGCACACACAAACAAGTCCTGGGATGAATGTGACATTCCCACTGACCGCATGCTGCTGGAGATGTACACATACAAAAGGCAAACCGCCCACCATGCATACTGACTACCAATGGCAAAAATAGAATCCTTTTGTCATTTTTCCAATTTTTTTATATCTCCTATCCCATGTGTCTTCACTGTAAGGTAAGGCAGGGATTTATTTATTTTTTTTAAATACATTTTTTATCTGATGTGTGACTGTCTGTCATTAAAAACAAGCTCATGACTACTTCTCTCAGACCAGTATCTTCGAGACATCCCCATCCCTCCCCCGCTGCTGATCCTCGACAGGTACGCCGTCCTCCTCGTCACGGTCACGGATCATCTCCGGAGTCGTTTCTGCGTTATTTGCCATGTAGATGAAAAGGTTAATGTCCGTTTCGTCTCTCTTGATGTACTTGTGCTCAATGAGCCACTCGATCTGTTCCCTTGATCATTTTCTTCTGAGGGAGGAACATGTTCTTCAGGATCTCCACCAGCTCGGTCTGCAGCTGAGCGTTTGTGATCTTCTTGCGCATCTTCATGATCTGAATGATGGCCTCCTGAAATGTTGCAGCAAAAGAAACAAACGCATTAAGTCCAAAGTACACTGTAAAAATAAACAGTATTTCACAGTAAAATTACTTAAATATCCTGATAAGATTTATTACAGTTTTTCACAAGTAAGGGAATTTATTGTTAACTATTTAGCAGGTCACATTTTTTACAGTCTTTACTGTTTTTGGCATAACTTCTGTAGAGAATTAGCGCAGACGCTGAACAAGGGAACTTTCTGGAGTGTCAAAAGCCTCTGTTCACACACACAGTCTACGATTAAATGGAGTAATTTTTGAAAGGCTACACATTAGGCTGTAAGCATACCACTAAGTATTCGCATAAAAAACTGAAAGTAAAGTTTGGATAAACTTTTGGGACGTATACTAGTGACTAGTGTTCAATAAAAAAAAAAAAAAAGAGGACTAGTAATGTTTTTTGATGTTTCACACCTGTGTTCTTAATATTCTAAGCTGGACGATGCCTTCGTTCTCCTCTTCTCTCATTCGCTCAGTCGTCAGCTGCAGTCGGCCAATTAGGTTTATTTTCCCCCTCTTTTGAACCTTGGTGTTTTTTCTGAGGAGAAACAAAGATATTATGATGATTATTTCCAAATAAAAGGACAATTTCTAAGTAAATGAAAGAGCAAGCAGGAGAGGACATGTTCTTACATCAAGGAGAATTCCTGGTTAACGAAAAACAATGTACTGTCTGTAAAGTCTTTGGGAGAGCTCACTTGAGGTTCATATAACAGCACTTGGCGTTTGAGCTTTGGGAAGGCAACGAGAGACTGTACAAAAAGAGAGGGAAAATATATATATATATATAAAAAAAAAATTTAAGAGTTTAAGAATCCGCTCAACAGCGATCGAAATTCAGGTACTGTCACATTTTTTTAAATGTCAAAGTCTGTACTTTTGACAACCCTACAGTACAGCAGAAATATCATAAATATCTAATGGAATAAAAATGCGACATATCCACTCATAATCCTACCCAGAGAGTTCGTCTCAGTTCAGCATCAGGCAGCTCAGTGGCAAGTTTCAGGTTCTCAAAACTGATCTTCTCTCGTGGTCTTTGGTTCCAGGCAAAAAGTACAGCCAGCTGAAAGGTCGTGACCTCCAGGTCGTACTGCCCTACTTCATTCTTGAAAGTGATCTACCGGAGAGCACACAGCCTGATTAGATGCAAGCTACTTCAAATCGCTACTAAGCACTAAACTTAGTGCATAAAATAAACCCACAATGCCATTGGACATGAGGTGGTGCCAGTGGAGTTTGCGGCCGCTGTGGTTCTTCTTATAGAAGTCTTCCACTTCAGGAATGAGGTCTTCTAGCTCGGTGGGCAGAGACACAAACACTTTCTCTGAGCTGCGTGACCACGCTCCAGCATTCAAGATCTTTATGTTCACAGAGTCCGCTGGGTAACCGAAGGAGTGTGAAAGAGACCACTTCTGATATATTTAATGCATCCTTGCTGAATATAAATATCAATTTCTTTCAAAGGTAGTGTAAATGCATATATTGAGAGACAAATGGGCTTGTAAGTCACCTGGTAAAGCCAGCTTGTTGTGTTTGTGCACTTCCTTGAAAACCTGGTTAAGATCTTCGGACACTTTGATGTCCTGGAACATTCTAGCTAGCTTGTTCACATAGTCAGCAGGCATCCCAACTTCCTGAAACACATCAGAATGAAGCAAACAGTAAGCCATTTGAGTATAAACCACTCAAATTGAATTTTTCAGGCACGCTTATTTCTCTTTTATTCTTACCCTGAGCCACTCGACAATGTTCTCTCTCAATCTCACTGTCCGCTGAGATGTCCAGGATGAGACGTCTGGTCAGGTGGGCTTTGTGGTACCTCATGAACACATCCTTATTCTGGACGTATTTTAGCACAAGTAGCTATAGGAAAAAAAAAAGATTTCAAAACACTTGAGGACAACAACACAAGCACTGAGTCAACAACATGTACTTTTTACAAGAGCCCCTCACCACTTCCCTTCAGTTTGAGCTCGATCTCCTCTGAGGTCAGCTTTTTGCTGAGTGGCGTCTTTCTTAGCAGCATGTCACAATAGTTAGCCAGCAGCTCTGGACACTTTGATTCTGGTTGTGTTTTTAGGCCCCACTCTGCATTAAAAACATCAAACACAACCTGATTCAAGTTGATACAATACAGCAGGATGATTATATTTAATACTGAGACCATAAATAATTTTTGTTACTGGAAATAGAATAAACTTCAACTTAAATAAAATATAAAAAAAAAAACAGCTTATTTTATTTCAGATAGTTGCCACATCAGCTTGTCTCATTTTCATTTAGTTTATGGAGATGTACTAAAATAACTAAAACTAAAATAAAAATGAACTGAAATAAAAATGGAAAATGAAAACCATACAGAAATAACAAATCATACAGACAAAATAAAAATGACAGAACAAAATGAAATATGACAAAAAAAGCACAAAAATACTAAAATTAAGATGTAAACAAAAAAATAAAAACCAATTCAAAATATTAATAAAAACTATATTATTATCTCATTGATACTAAAATAAAACTCCTCACTTACAAAGAGTGAAGACGCATTTCCACAATTAATTTTGTAAATCTAATGTTTTCTTATTCTTTCCACTTTTTAAAAATGTAATGTACATTTATAACAATACACTTTGTGTTATATTTCCTTGGCATTAAATTATAGAAATCTGGTTTATTCTGCTTCAAGAGTATTTCTAATACAACAGCTGAGGGAGTGACAGCAAATCTGATATATCTCTCTCTCTTTTGACCATCGTAATCAATCTCTCCATACTTTCTCCTAGCTTCTGAGTTGCCTGTAAATGTGTTTATCAGTTAAGCAGAAAGAAAGTTATTCTGTGCATCTCACTTCAACGGACTGTCAACAGAAGCCCAGACACAGCCGTTACTCACCCCTTCTGTTTCATTGGCAGCTCCAACTTAAATATTGTGGCATCATTCACAACTGCTTTGTACGCCTGTGGGGAAATTCAAAACTATATGTTAAACATCATTTAAAAAGGTATGTGAGATACAAAAACTTCATTCATTCAAAATAATAAACGACTCTATTCATTTTCCAGTCAAATCAACAGCATTTCAAGTTGAGTTATTGTTATATAACCTTCCACTGTATCCCTGTGCCATCACAGATCTCTAGTAACCATCTGCGGTGTGATCTAGTCATGCAGGCTACTTACTGTACGAACTGTACGAAACTGAGAATGATTATGGAAAGGGCGGTATGCTCACTTTGTCTCTGGCTGTAAGGAACCGAGGATCATCCTGGAACGCTTCCTTCACTAATTTACTAAATCGATTGAACAGAGTCAGGAGCTGCTCCACATACTTCTCCGAGTCCTGAGGAGAAACATCAGCACAAACGTCAACACCCAGTTGGGAATAAATCAAGTAAAACCAGGACCCTTAATCACATATTAATCTTATCAACAGTTATCCTTTATTTATATATAACAAGAATAACAAGAGCCAGCTAATGCTCTAAAATTCATAAAGCTCACAAAGTGTATAATAATTCTGCAAATGTTGTGCTCACAGTTGTGATGGTCTCGGCAGTGGCCACCATGTCTGCCAGTCCAGCACTGATGATGTGCTCCTCCAAGTCTTTCAGCATGGGTTCAATCCCATTGGGCACTTTATCCATGAGAGAGAACATGAGGTGCAGCTCTGTGGAAGAAGAGTTCGCAGAGTTATAAAAGATTATATTTAGAGATATTGTACAGCTACATAGTACGCAAAGTCTATTTTTGTGGAAAGCACAGGACCATTCAAAAGCATGGGGCCATTAAGTATTTGGGATGAAAGAAATGGATGCTTTTATTCAGAAAGAACGCATTAAATTGATCAAAAGAGACAGTAAAGACATTTCTAATGTTTACAAAAGATTTCTATTTCAAATAAATGCAGTTCCTGTGAACTTCCTAATCATCAAAAAAAAAAAGTATCAATTTCCACAAAAATATGAAACAGCACATGTTTTCAGATTACTCTTGAGCAGCAAATCAGCATATAAGAGTGATTTCTGAAGGAACATGTGACACTGAGGACTGGAGTAATGATGCTGAAAATTCAGCTTTGCATTACATAAAAAATAATATTTGAAATATATTCAAATTCAAGACAGCTATTTTAATCGGTCTATTTTAAACCTCACAACATCATAAAAAAAAAAAACCCCACAAAGCATGCTGTACATACAGTACATGAATCTTAAAAAAAAAAAAAACATCCTAAGGACCCCTAAATTTGGAAGGGTAGTGTATATAAAGCCTAAAATGGTCATTTTAAATATCTATCTAATATAAGATTTCAAAGTAGTCTCATACTCACTGTCAGTCTCATTTCGTTTGATCATGCCTGGACATTCAGCCAAGATAGTTTTTCTTTAAAATGATGTCACCAGTGCATTCACACAACATTCCATAAGCTGAGGAAAACAACAAAGCCACAATTTTAGACTCACACACCTGGTTTCATTTTAAATTAAATATTAAACATTGAATAACTTAAAAGTAATATCACTTTGAATATTTTTACAAATATTTTAATGACCTATGCCCTATTTAATGGAAAATTGCTCAATTCACTGCCTTATTTCTACACACAATGTATCATCATTTAAAACCCAAGCATATACTCACTGCTTGTACAGAGTTACATTCACGTCTTGTCTCTAAATATCGTAGTGCACGTTTCTCCTCTTCTCTTAATTTAGCGTCTGCCTGTAAACAGGGACGTGAGAATATATGTGACCCTGGACCACAAAACCAGTCTCAAGTCTCTGGGGTATATTTGTAGCAATAGCATAAAATAAATACATTGTATGGGTCAAAATTATAGATTTTTCTTTTATGCCAAAAATCATTAGGATATTAAGTAAAGACCATGTTCCATGAAGATATTTAGTAAAGTTCCTACTGTAAATATATTAAAACGTAATTTTTGATTAGTAATATGCATTGCTAAGAACTTCATTTGGACAACTTTAAAGACAATTTGCTCAATATTTAGATTTTTTTGCACCTTCAGATTCCAGATATTTAAATAGTTGTATCTCGGCCAAAAAATTTCAAATCATAACAAACCATACATCAATGGAAAGCTTATTTATTCAGCTTTCAGATAAATCTCAACCCTTAATTTCGACCCTTATGACTGGTTTTGTGGTCCAGGGTCACATATGGCAGCAAACACAAATGCAGAGTGTTAGAATAACTCTCCTCTCAGCTATGCAATCTGATCCAGTCTGATTGCTTGAAGATCATGTATCTTAAATCTGATGTCTGGCAGGCCGTACATATTTCATGTAGTTTTGTACTCCGTTCTGCTGCAGGTAGGATGGCGCCTGGGTCCTGTAGAACCTCTCTGTGGAGTCTAGGTAGGCTTTCTCAAAGTTATCCCTGTAGATCTGCAGCTTATCATCAGGATTGGAGCACAGGTTCACTGAGAAAGAGATGCTTTTCAGTTTTCACGAATAAAAAGATTCACTCGAGCCAATAAAAAAAAACCTGGAGTGAAGCTCACCATACGACTCTCTGACCCCGATGACCAACTGCGAGTCGAAAGCTTCTCCCAACCGTTCAGCGTGGACCAATTTCATCGCACTGTCTTGCAGTCTATTCTTGATGTTGGAGAATATAGATTCGTTCCAAGTATCCAGCATCAGCTTTGAGAAGATAAAAAGCAGAACAACCCGATGAATCCCATTCTAGGAAATCAACCTAGAAATCCCGCTTTTATCCCGCTCACCTTCCTAACAATGCTGTCCTCCACATTGGACTTCTTGTTGCTGCCCTGTTTGCCCATCAGGGTGATCTCCAGCTGGCAGAACGGCTTGGGCAGAATTGTCACACTGCGTGAAGAACTTCCTCCACTCCACGATGTAAGCCTTGAGGAGCGCCGTGTCATCTTGGTGACTGAGCACTCGCTAAACACCAACGTTCAAGAATGAGACACGATTCCGCTGAAGAACATCAACAGGTGGCTTAATCCTGAACCTCTCTTACCGCTTGAGCTTGTTTGATAAAATCTAAGATGTCCTCCTTGAGGGCCTGGTGGATCTTTGCTGGTCCTTTGTCATCCCATAGACAAACTGCATGAACATCTCTGTGGGAACCGAAGAGAACAGGAAGACAGACTGAGCGTTCAGACTGAAGTTAATGTGCAGGATATAAAGATCTGAATTCACAGGGTCTTACGAGAAAAGATCAAACCACTGTTGCTTCGTTACAGACTCTTGGCGAAGCAACTTAAGGACAATGGGGCGCATAAGATCCCACTTGTCCTCAAACTGGAGGGAACCCTTGTTCTAAGCAAAAGGACATGGAAGAGGACACAGACAGTTAGAGAAAAAGACCGTGAGTGCATTCACATATAACACAATGAACCAGACCTCTCTGTCTAAACATGGCCAGAAAATCAGCAGCCTGGTTGGAAATGCTTCTCAAAGTATTTACTGTAAGTTTCTTTTACCTCTAATGTCTCTAAGAAACTTGTGTCTTGGGAGTTGTTTTTTCTTTAAATTAAACATATTAAAACTTAACAGAATTTTTGTATTGTTTTTTGTAATTTTTATTTAATTTTATTTATTTCTTTGGTTTTATTTCTTTCAACATTCATAATAAAAAGCATTTGAAAAGTATAGTCCTTGTTTTATCCAGACCTAAACTTTCAATCATAAAATATGAAAATGCATCTTATTAAAAATATTTTTAAAAAAATTTAAAATAATTCTAATTATTTAATTAACAGATAACAACCACGCCTCAACTGTGGATTAATTTCCAAAATAAAAAAAATAAAAAAATATATATATTGTACTTGTTTACCAAGGAGACAAATGGCAAAAAAAAAAATTAAAAATAAAATATATATATATATATATTGTACTTGTTTACCAAGGAGACAGTGAAGAGCTTGAAATTAATTATGAGATATAATGGCAAAAAAAAAAATTAAAAATAAAAATAAAGGTAAATATCACTTGTGAACAGAATATTTTATTGCTGTAGAACTTCCAATTACTCAAAAAGTGTAAAAAAAAAATGTATTTCATTATACGCATTCAAGATGAATCAATGCTAGCTAATTAGTTTTAGCAAGAAAAACAAGTCTATGTTTAAAATTTCAAGTCCACAACAGACAGATGGCAAGTAACAGCAAATCCTCAAAAGACAGAAAGGTTTTTAATAAAAGCTTATGACTTAATTGTTACAGATCTGCCTAACTAGACAGCATCTTGGACATCCCTGCTGCATTTGAACACATCTATGATGCCCAAATCGTTGTCTAGGTAGGCAGCTCACTGGGTTTCGAGTCAAAGCCACTGTATTTAACTGCATAAAATCAAACTTCATCTATACAAATGGAATGCCTCTACTCTTTATTCATACTCCCTGAATGATTTCTTGACATATTTCAAGTACTTATAATATCTGACACTAGCGACATGACATGTGCATCTTTTCTCGACTTACTACAACATGTAACTCTTAACAGTAACGGCACACATTCACATTAAATACCATTAGCTCAGCTGTTACACTCAAGAGTCATTTAATCATTGGCCAAGCTAACAACAAGCCTGCTAACTGTCATCAGGAACAGGTCCCTTTATCATATATATTTATAAACAACATAACAGCGAAGGTCAACACCCACTGGAGTGAATCATGACTTCAACTCGTCTGCATGCAGTCCAGTATTATTGTGATTACTGGCTTTATTAATCTCAGCTAGCTCAGAGCCTGCTAGCTAAACACAGACTCTCTTCTAAACTCAATGGACGTTCACGTCCGAATCCGAGCAAGCCGCTAAATCACAAAGGCACAACATAATCATTTGGAGGTGATAGGTGTGACTGTTTATGGAGAGTTTGGAGGCTACGAGCTTAAGTGTTTCTTACCTTTAACAAATTAGACATCGCCGTGTTTCCTTAACTTATCCCCTCGTCCGTTCTCGCGAGATTTGGTTCGGTATTAGAACTGGTGACGGGACTTCTGATTCATTTCTGCGAATGTATTCTCTCGAGCGGTTCGTTTCAAAGAACTTGAAAAATCGACCCAGTTCTTCTTTTACGTCATGCAAATACGATCCAGCTCATGAAAACATATCTATTTAGAACCTATACATTATACAAAATATAGCAGATTTTTGCATTTTTTTTGCGTTAGTAAATGTTATTAAAAATATTTAATAAAACCACCCTGTTAATAAAGAAGTCAATTGTAAAATATTTACATTACTGTTTATCTGTAGCATTCCATCCATTCAGGTATTAAATGAATGAACATGGTTCACTCAATAAGAATATAAATAAATGAAAAAATATAAAAATAAAATAATTAGGAAATTTGGTTGCAAATTTTTGGCTTAAAAACAATACTTAAAACAAAAATCACTACATAACAATACATAAACTCCTAAATAAAATTGATTCAACTTCCTCGGTTGACCGAAAGAGAGTTCGGCTCTCGGTTGAAGGACGAGTCATGTGATGAATCAAACGGATTACCAGACTTGTCCAGAAGAGTCGATTCTGTCGACTCGAGACTCCCTGACATATTTCAGTCCGATTTGTGAGCGAACCGTTTCAACTGATTTATTGAAAAGCTCCAATTCGTTTAAAAAAATCTTTGCTGGGTGGCCATTTATTTCCACACATCAAGCTGTGACATTCAGCAACGTTAGACAGATGCGAGACTAAACATAGCCAGACATGTGAGAGCACCGTGCAAGAGCATATCACATGACCACGTGTATGTGTGTGTGACTGTTTATGTGTGTGTGTGTACACCACGTGGAGGTGATTAACCCCTAGTTAAAAGACTTAATCAGCAGAGTCAAAAGTGTATGACAGGGTTATTCAAATCTTGCCGTGCAGAGTTTGGCTCCAACCCTGATCAAAGTCACCTGCCTGTGATTTTCTAATGATCCCAAAAACATTGATTAGCATGCTCAGGTGTGTTTGACTAGGGTTGGAGCCAAACTCTGCACCGCATTGGCCCTCCAGGGCCAGATTTGAATAACCCTGGTGTATGATGTCTCTTCTGGTCTCCCAACCTGGGCAAGTCAGCTGGTATGTTTATTTGGTTTTATAAAGAGATTGAGAAGTTATCAGCACTGCGAGTCAGCTTGTTAATCATGAACTTGGCCAGGTTGGGAAATCATCTCAAGTTGTCAAATCATGGCAAGTTCAAGCTCAAGCTGCACAATGTTTTGCTACGGTTTCCGGTTTGAATGACATGTTTCCTGGAAATGGTGTGCAAAGGGGTTTGAGATATGTTTTCTCTTGTTTGGTTGCTGTGTGTGTCAAAAATGTCAGCCCCCATCAGCAGCAACGTGTGTATAAACCACGCATTTTAAAGAGACTGCTCGCACAATTTTATTAACATCAACATAAATTCACAAGAGCAAGTATATTGTTTGCACATGTTTATTCACATTAAAGGCAAAATAACTGAAATAATAAGAGCACACGTATAGATCTGGAACTTTTTTAAGTCTGTTTAAATATCATTTAGTAATTGCAATGTCTTCTGGTCCAGATCCTTTCCTTAGGAAGGTGTGCTAGACACTGATTAATAATGTAACAAAAATACTATACATATTTATATATTTTGCTATTGTATTGTGGAGTGACACATGCATACACTTTTCTATACTCCTCTGATTATATAATAGTAAATATTACAATATCATAGCACAACAACAGTGATCAGCAATAGTGATAAGCCTAATACTCACAATAAAAATAATAAGGTCATATAGATCATAACACAGTCTCGGAGGTAAGAAGTGGATTATCCTTCACCTGAAAACGCAAATGTTGGATCACAATAATAAGGAACCACAGTTTCCACAAATCCCTTCACTCGATTGGGATGTTCTCTTTTAATTCTGAATTTCAAGTAATTAAACTGAAACACCACAACAAAATTAATCATTACTAAAAAAACAAACCACCTAAACAAAATTAAAAACATCACACAAATCAAATGATATGTTTGGAATGATATGGGGGTAAGTGATTAATGACAATTTTCATTTTGGGGTGGAGTATCCCTTTAAACACATATTTATACCGATTTCATCAGGCTCCGTAAATTCTTCAAAAAGAAACAAATCATGGCCTTCTCAGCTGCCATAGTTGCAACTCTTGTGTTATCAGAACAGGGTGTTCAACGCACCACCGTTTCTGTTTAAAAAACATTTTGCACCGTTTTGTTGGGGCTGAACACAGCCCAGATAAAACTAACCACGAAAACAGGCTACCTTTTTACATGCAACAAAACTGGTTTACAGATGTGTCTTGCCATAGATGTAATATTCTAAATCACAATATATACAATATAAAATTCAATAAATCCTTAAAAAGCTGCTTCTTAATAGTACATTTTTTTGACGCAAACTTAAGCAAGATATATGGTAATATATGGTCCCTTCTGGGCTTTGCCAGTCTTCAGTTTGGACTCTGTGCTTGGTCCACTTTATGGCGGCGACGGAAAAAGCCACACTGAAAATGAGATCACATAGAGTCAGTGCATGCAGAGATATTTTTGAAATAGCATAGAACCATACAACCTTACAACTTTCACTATTTCTTTGGTATATAGTATGCACAGAATGCAGATTGTAAGCATAAAATACTCAAATGACCAGCTATATTCACCAAAATGTGCAGTACACAATTACATGTTCCTGCAAGGAATACAGTATCCCAAAATGCAATGCACTTGACTTGATCTTCCTTGTAACATCAAATGTGGAGACAGAGAGGAAGTGATTGTTTTACCTTAATGAGAACGATGATGATGATGAAAAGGAGCAGAAATCCTCCTATGGATCCTCCAATGATGGGACCTATAGATGTCGTCACTTGCAGCTTCGTAATTATCACCTCCACCTGCATGGCATGATTAAATCTATCAGTAACTAAATACGTGATGACATGTTTGCATGCCTGAAAGAACTGTCGCTCACCGGAATGGTTCTTGAAGTATGCTTCGCAGCATAGATGCTCTCATCAAAGCTGTATGTTCCTACGGCAGTGATCTTGTCTGATTTTTCCTATTAGTTTGAAAAGAAGTATTGGATAAACAGTTCATTGATGCATATGATTATCAGTATGCCTGAATTATATAACTATACCTGAACATCATGTATCAAAACATTGGCATCAATGATGATTTTCTGCAGCTTTGTCATGTTACATGTGATGATACAGTTTCCCTAAATGCACAAAAATATAAAATATATATATTTATTTAAACGACTTTTATTCAACGTTTTTTGAAAGCATGGTCATTGTTTTAAGGTAATATCTTACCTCCACTTTGGTATTTTTCGGAAAAACACACTCCTAATACAAAATGAGCAATAAATGTTAGTTTGAAAGCTTTCGTGCTGTTTATTGTCACTTTTTATTTCATAAATATTTCATTTCATGTGATACCTCTTGTGGTTTGACGTTAATGATTTCCAAATCCGTTTTGAAGGTGTCCTTTATTATGTTTACAACTACTTTGATTGTAGCACCATACTTATTTTCACCTTCAAACTAAATCAGAATACAGGAGAATATATTTAATGTATGGCATAAATATTTTGTGAGATTAGATTTTTAAATACTGTACCTGAAATATAAACTGCATTTTTTGATTTTCTACTTTTTGCCCCTCTTCAATACGGAGTCTGTTTGGGATGGCTGTGCTGTTGTTGAAAAATAAATAATGATAGTAATAATCATAAATACTGTATGTTTAAATATTACAAAATCAAGAGGTTTCATGTGAAATACTTAAGTTGTTTTTTCACTTACCCAGTTAGCTGGATTGGTAGGGAATGCATCACAGAAAATTCATATATTTTAGTGTCCAGAATTTCAAAGCCAAGATTCTGACTAAAACCAGAGAAAATATTTAAAAAAAATGCACATTTAAAAATAAGAAGCTGAAAATGTATACACTGTAAAAAATTTGTAAATAAAACATATTTAATAAAAAGATTACTGAAGCACATTTTACGAGAAAGTACTTCAAAATTTCACATTTTCACATTAAATGTGTGACGTTTCTCTGTAATTAATTGTGAACTTTACTAGCAATTTCTGAGTAAAAATAGTTTCTTCACCAAATTCTTTTCATTATATAAAAAGTTTGGAAAAGTAGCTCTCATACCTGGTTAGATTAGCAGTAATCCCATAATTCTTCAGCTCAGATTTGGTGTCACTGAGCTGCCATGAGATGAAAAGGTTGGTCTGGAAGATAAAAAATACTTTTCATTAGGGATGTCCCGATGTGCCCCCGATCAGATCCAAGTCATTGAATAATGAGTATCTGCCGATACTGAGTCCTGATCTGATACTTGTATATTCCTACAGGAATGTGTGTTTGGTGCAAAGTTCAAGTACATTATAGTTCTTAAAATCAGAGTTGTGCAGAGGGTAAAATGTGTATATAAATTCACACACTGTAGACATTGGCAGATGTATACAATTATATATAAATGTGGTCACAATTATGAATATGGGACTACTGAAATAAAGATCTTGTATTTTATATGTACAGTAAGCAGAATAATTGCAAAAATGTGGAGGGTAAGTCTAGAAAAAGCATGCAGCGCGGACACAGCGTAGCAGTGTCAGATTGTCAGTGTCAAGTCCCGAATCATGACGCAACCCACGAGCAACGCATTATGACAACAGCATGCTCAGCTAGTCTGACGGCAGATAAAGAAACGTAAAGATGAATAAATAAGTGATTGTTACAAAAGTGCGCATCAAATACATTAAACACAGAAGCTAAAATGTGCATTGGTCCCAATAGAATAGACCTTAAGGTGATGCAACATTTTGAGCAATGTTGCCATCAATGGGCAACCAGGTGAGACACAGGGCCCATGACCGATCTAAAGTATCCAGATAAAAATCTGTTGCCCATTCTCAATGGGAAAGTGCCCAAGCAACATTGGGTTACAAGTCCAACTCTCTAACCATTAGGTCACGACTGCCTAATGGATTGGACTGAGGAGAGGCAATACCGATCAGTTAAAAAAATGCTTGATCGGTCCCAATCCCGATCCTTGAGATCACCTCAGGACATCCCTACTTTTCATTACTGAAAAACATCAGGTGCAAATGACATCGGAATTCTAAAGTTTCAAAGATGTGTGACCGATTCATACCTGTGTGCCACTTTTGAAAATAGGGTGTTGAAGATTACATTGTATTTGATTGTCATTCTTCACAGGACAGGTGGCACCTTCTATTTTCTGTAAATGAGACACCAAACCAGGTTTTCATGTATCTACTAAATGTATCAACAGCAGATGTAATTGGCTTTTGAAGATGAAGTCATGTTTTTACCCTCTGACTGAGTATGCTGGGGAAGGTCAAAGTCAGGGTGGTCATATAGGAAGGGTCTCCAGTGTTTGTAAGATTGATATTGATATTCAAGCTTTGAGTTTCTCCGATAATGATCAAAGTTTCACTGAAATATAAATTATTTTAGTTACAAAAAACACAGAACTATATTTTTACATTTCTTTTAAATAAATGTAGCCGAAAAAGCCCCCATGAGTCCCTTTTAAAATCGAAATGGAGTACATTTCATCTGTACATACCTAATTTTTGAATCAGATAATGTAATACTTGGTTTACAATCTGTAGTCTTACATTCTTTTTCAAAAGAAATCTAAAAATGAAAAAAAAAAAAAGTTAAATGTTATTACAGAAATTTAAAGTCATTTAATGAAACATTTCACAAAAATGGATAATGACTTGATGATGGATAAGATATATAAAAAAAACTTTCATTCAGCAAGGATGCATTGAATTGATAAAAAGTGACAGTAAAGACTTTTATAAAGAATTCTGAAAAAAAGCATCATGGTTTCCACAAATCAGCATATTAGAATGATTTCTGAAGGATCATGTGAAGCTGAAGACTGGAGGAATGATGCTGAAAATTCAGCTTGACATCACAGGAATAAATTCTATTTTTAAAGAGAAAACAGTTATTTTTAAATTGAAATTTTATTTAAAATATTAGTTTTTACTGTATTTTTGATCAAATAAATGCAGCCTTGATGAGCACAAAACACTGCTTTTAAACATTTTAAAAATCTTACCAACCCAAAAATTTTTGAACAGTAATGAGCAAATGGTGAAAGATGATTGAATGTTTGTTATGAATATGCTTAAAAATATTTTACCTCCTGTACAACCTCTGTTAGAGTAAATGCATCAAGAATTCGTACAGGGTCTTCTTTTTGTTGAGCCAGTGCAAAATTCAGCTTGATTTTAATAGGTGAAAAACAGTCAGAACATCCCTGCAAGGAAGACACAGTTCTTCTCAGTCAACATCTTAAAGAAAGAGTCATAGCTGTCAAAGGATTTTTATAATAAATAATTTGCTTTTACATTTATACTGTTAATTTTTCTTACAATTTGTAGTAGTAGTACTAGGTTTAGGTTGTTCCACTTGTAACGTTTTATTTTCTTAAAAACTTGACAAGTGGGTTAGGAAAAAATAACCAAATAGAACCAACCAGGGGGGTTGGGGTGGGAAGTACCAAAACGATGAAAGTGGTTTCTAAGTGTTGATAAAAGGTGTACACTCTACGTCTGGTGTCAAGGTGAAAGTGGTTTCTAAGTGATCTTTCCCGTCAATAGTGAGGCGCTTTTTATTTACATCAGAATCCAAGACAATTTGGTACTTAATAGGAAGTTCAACTTAAAATGACAGAAAGTGAATGTGGTTAAAATAATCATGAGGATTGTTTTGGATCGAAAATACTCACTGAACTGAAAGAGAATACTTACTTTGAAGCTTTTCATTAATCACATTAAAGCATATCTGGTACGTTACGGGTATTTCACTCTAACCTTTTAACAATAAAAAATAATTCCCGAATAAATTTTAAAACCTGTTTTAAAAAAAAAACACAGGAAAATCCCTCAAAAAAAAAAAAAAAAAAATAAAAATAAAAAAGTATAAACATTAAACAACATCTAAAGAAAAGGTTCCCCAAACCATTAATGAAACAGAAGGTACACTGAAATATAATATGCAAAAAGTAAAAAATTGTTTGCCACTTTAATAATATAAAATTTTTTTTTTTTACTCACTCAAAAACATGCACTCCACCTCGACTTCCAACAACAGAGATGGAGGCCTTATTTGATGCTGTAGCAGGCACAACACACACACACACCAAAAAAGACAACAATCATTCAAACAAAAATATGATGAAAAAATTCTCAGAAAAAACAAAAAAAATCAAAAAAACAAAAAAATTTTTAGAAAAAAAAAAAACAACATTTTTGTGTCTATGAAAGAAATGGGGTCATAACTGTCATAAAAAAAAAATCTTTATTTATTTGCATTGTTTTTTGCACATTATGTTTTTTCGGACTTATTTTTGAAAGAATTTATGCTATAATGGGATTTAATTGTTTTTATTATTTTTTATTTCATTTCATTCATTTTATTTAAATAAAATATAAATAATTAATATGAAAAATTGTTATAATAATTCAGATAATGTCCAATTCTCAGACAAATAAATAAATATTACATGTAATATATGTTATATATTACAATAAATATAATACATAAAACATAATGAATATAAAAATAAACTTTAGTCTGTCAAAACATGTAAACACTAAAAACAAATAAAAAATAAAAAGCTCAAATAATAAAAACATAAACCCAAACCCACAAAACAAAACCCAATCCCATAATCCAATCCAAATATAAATGTAAATGCTTCCAGAAGAATCTGCTTCCAGTGGAGCTGAACTTGTTCCCTTGTTCCCAACTTGTTTTTGTCCATCAATATCTCCTATAGAGGCAATGGCCGCGCCAAACCTAGCAAAGGTCTGTTTTGTATCACCCTGCAGCTCCGTGGCCACACTCTCAAACCTGTCCTCCTTTGGCATGATTTAAAAATAACCCCATGAGACACAAATCATGTTAAACCATTGTCCACATATATCCAAGAGCTGAAAGGAGAGTATGATCTTACCTGATTCAATCTGTACACTAGCACTTTGCCTTCTTCCCCACTTTGATGGAAATGTGGAGCTCCAACTAATAGATAATCTGTGTATTGATTTCTATCAATGTCCAAGCTACAAAGAACTGATCCAAAGTAAGATCCAACCTATGACAATTATACATCAGCAAATGCATAAACTGGGGCTTGATTGTGAGCTCCAAATCAATCAGAAGAAAAACAAACAATCCTTTCTAATGTAATAAATGGTTTAAATTAATGTATTTAACATATTAATTTTTTTTATTTCATATTTACTATGAATTCATATAATGCATACCATTTAAAGATTACTCTATTCAATTTGGTGGAAACTGGTCATCCACAAATAACATACAAATAACATAGACTTTCAAACATAAAAAAAAACTTTAAAAAATGTTCAAAAAGCAAACAGTGGGGTGTGTTAATGTAGTGTGTAATAGTATTAACTACAAATACCTGATCTCCCTGGAGCACATACTTTTCAGAGCCACTGAAAATAAATACTCCACCAGTCAAGTTATACCGTGGTGCACCAGATATGTAGAGTGTTTTACTTGGTCTTACTTTAGCAGAAGTGACACTGTAACCTGTGATCAGGAAGGTAATTCAACAAACATGAACCTGAGATGACTTTCAATTATCCAGGTGTACAATATATATGTAAAAAAATCAACTGTTTTCACAACATTTCCTCTAAAGATGTTTCAATTCTCACCCAAATAAATGTGAAACCTCCTCAAAACCCCCTTTAAAAATCAATTTTCTTGGACTTTTTTGGTTTCCAACCATCACTCACCTAAATAGGAAAATTTGGGTCCATTGTTAGAGTCATTCAAGAATTTCACGGTTTTATCAGATTGCAAAATGACTCCACCACTCCAGCCATAGGCTCCAACTGCTCCAAAAAGAAATGAATTCTACACACACACACACACACACACACACACACACACACACACACAAGGCAGTAACAAAACACACACGCACACACACAACACAAAAATACAAAGATTAGTTTCTAAAAAATTAGTATATCAATTAATCATCTTGGGAAAAGTTGGTGCCAACAGCCGCACATTCTTAATAGTGTCTGATACAAAGATTAGTTTCTAAAATAAAAAAGTTATCAGAAACCAAAAATCCTACTTACGTCCTGCATGAGATGGGAGCTGAAGCCAGCTTCAGCGAGCTGGAACTGAAATCCTCCACCTTGCTGACTGTCTGAGACACAAAGTGGTCAGATAATAGCATGAAATTCATTTCACACGATAAAACTCACATTAATATTATACTGCATATTCAGTTACAAAACAGTCATTTCATTGTCCATGCACACCCTTGACAGACTGTCAGTGGGGATATTTCAGTGACTATTTCTGCACGTAACATTGATAAATGAGTAGATGGCAACAAGTGAATTTGTCTTCATGAGTTAGTCATTGTTCATTTACTCTACTGATTCATTAAAACATTCGGAAACTAAACAATTAGCTTTTTATTGAGGAGTTACTGAATCATTCACTTCTTTCAAGTACATAGATTCATTCACAAAAAACCATGCATGTGTTAATTGGAGACACAACACTTGATTCTACTTTTTCTTTGTTTAGAACAATGTCTGCTGGTTCTACATAGAAAGTAACTGGGAATACTGTATTTAAAATGTTATACTCAATATTTACTTATTGTTCACTGAACTGTTAAGTAAAAACAATAACCCTCGGAAATTATCATTATCAGCAAGGCTTAATTTTACAATGGCTGTTTATCAGCTCATACAATCAGATTTTAGCATGGGAACTATCCACAAACCTGCCTTCCACGTAATGTTTGATGAAAACATTCTTACCTTCAATTCCTGTTAAATTTTGTTGCAGTGATGACAGAATGTCATTTAATGCAGCATAATTGGAAACCTTATAAAATTTATCAGGATCCGCTATTTGTGTCATCTCTTTTATTGCTTGAGTATCATTCAGAATACCTTCACCAACCTAAAGATAACATTATGTTATTGCAAGTGTGTGGGTTTTATGATTTATTTTGTTAAACCATAAAAAATCATTAACTATACAATAACAGACTATGAGTAATATAGCAGATATGAGTGTTTTAGTAGGACTGTCAAACCTAGAAGTGTCTTTAAGAACAGATTAAAATAAATTATAGTAATCGGTATACTGTATGTAACTCCAGCATATGATGACCTACTAATAAAAACCTTTAAAATGTGATTTATTATCTAAAATGCTGGTGTAATAATCAGTAAACAGGACACTTACTCCTATGGAATAGCGAGTGACACCTTTCATTTGTGGCATGTTTAAAACATCTGTAAGTTTCATTGGGTCTCCCAAAATCTTCCCATCAGACAATACAATTATTATCTTTTTGGAGTTCTTTTTTGATCCATTCTCAGGGATGAAAATATCTGTGCTGTAAACAACCAATGAAACCAGTGAATCCGTGACATCAACGTATCAATAACAACAAAGCTGCATGCCAATCAAACACTTAATGTGAAAAATGTGTAAAATTTCACTCATATCTGTATAAACTCACAGGACATGATGGATGGCTGAGGCGGTCTTTGTGAGCTTGCCAAGTTGCTGTATTTTTTTGACCTTTAGCAAAGCGCTGGCACTGTCCTTATTTTCTAGCAGTGAGAGCTCGGTCTTGATCTCTTGAACAAACTCAAATACACAAAACACACAAAACAGAGAAAAAATATACAAAACTTATAAAAAAAAAAACAAAATGGCTATAGAAGTGTTTCATAAAATGCTTTAGTTTTTTTTTTTAAAACAAATATAATATACCATTTAAATTGTACTTTAAAACATAATGGCTATAAATGTGTCTCATTTAAATGCTTTAGTTTATACTTGCATCGAAACATGTGTTCCAAACGTCGGACATGACATTGTGCATGAAGTCTTTAGCTCTCTGAAAGTCGTCAGGTGTAATGCTACCCGAGCCGTCCAGCACAAAAGCAATCTCTGTCCCAGGATCTACGAAAGATGATTTTAAACATCATTATAGAAATTATGATTTCTTTATAGGCATTGATCTATGCATATGTAGTATAACACAAGTCTGTATGACATAATAAATGCTGATTTATTTCAAACGCTGAACAAAAATTAGTACCATCCTCCTCCTCTTCTTCATCTGCATTTGTGTCACCATCCAACTGGGTGTCTCTTCTCATCCTCTGCTTAACTTGTGGATATTGGCAGAGATGTAAATTATCAATCAGATTCCTTAAATGAGTCACACTAAGGCAACAGTTCATTTCAATTCCAGATGTGCTCCAATATCTCTGAGGCATATTTTAATGCACAGTGGGGATTTAACTACTCTTATCATTTCAATTCTTATGAAAAGGTTTTTAATGAAGTGAAGCAAGATTTAGTTTTAGAATTCCTATCAAAGATAATCTTAAGAAAAAAAAAACCTTTTACAATTTGTCTTTAATTTGTAGTTTATATCTTTTGTTTTAATTATTATGATAAGAATGGTTTATTTAGCTTTTTCTATTTTCTCTTGCCTCTCACTATGAATATAATCACGGTAGCTGGCAGGACACTAAACTATAAGCAAACTAACCTTCATCGATCCCTTCACCTCGATAATGATTATTGTTGTTGTTGCTGTTAAGTTTTTCGTTGTCAATTTCGTTTGTAACAGCAGACAGAAATCTCGAAGATCTTGTTGGTAGTGGCACATTCACTGTGACAGAAGAACATTTCAAATCTTTGTTATCTTCATTCAGTACTTTAGTAGTTACAATACATATAAATGTTTCACTCAAGTGTTAACTGCACAAACAGGATGCACATTCTGTATTAAGGAATGTTACTGTATTTTAAACTTAAAACACTGTTTACTTCATCTTTGTCTCTTTATTATATTTGTTCTGTTGTTTGTATTTTGTTTCTTTGTTCAAGCAATTAATTGCAAGCTAATAAGGCAATCTTGCATGGTTGCCTAACATCACCTCTGTGATTGCATTAGTTTTCGATAATTCAGTGCAACCTTGACACCTCTGTGATTGCATTCATTTTCGATAATTCAGTGCAACCTTGACAACAATCCCTTACTGAATCCATGTAGTTTATGTCAATTTTTTTCTTTATAATGTTGTCTTATACACCCACCACCACCCCCCCTCTCGACGCCCCTGATGTCACAGCAGTATCTTAAATAAATTCCCTTAAACACTATTCATATTAACATCAAACAAAAATCCCTAAACACTATTTGATACCATTATCTAACATCAACACCTCACTTTTATTAACACTCATAATAATAAAAGCTAATAAGACAAATCGAATAATAAAAGCTAATAAGACAAAGATATTGCTTTTGTAAGTGGACCTATCAAACTGTTTCTTCTTATGAATGACTAATAAAAGCTAATAAGACAAAGATATTGCTTTTGTAAGTGGACCTATCAAACTGTTTCTTCTTATGAATGACTTGACTTGAGGAATGAATCCAACCCCCCTATCTACAAATTACAAATTCCCATAACAAAAAACAATAACGAAACAGAAACAGCTACACAAAAAAAAGACAAAAGATATGGCAGTATGCCTCTGATCACCTGTGGCTTTGTGTCTATAGCCGAATCACAGCCATGATGATATAGAGCCATATCACACTCCTTTAAACCTGTCTAGAGTCTGCTGGTTGTGTTGTGAGTTTTTCGAATTAGATTTTTGAATGGGACCTCTCCAGTGTATAACAGAAAATAATAGCTTTTCTCTGTTATATAGCATAATGTTTGATGAAAACTTTCTTACCTTTAGCTCCAATTAAACTTTGTTCCAGTGAGGACTGAATGTCATCTAATGCGGCATAATTGGAAACTTTGAAAAACTTCTCAGGATCCGCTATTTGTGTCATCTCTTGAATTGCTTCAGGTTCAGACAGAATGCCTTCACCAACCTTAAGATAACATGATGTTACTGCAAGTGTTTGGGTTTTATGATTAATTCTGATAAACCATAATAAAATTAAATAAAATGTAATTTAATGTAATAAAATTAACCACACAGTAACAAACTATGAGTAATAGCTGATATGAATGTTTTAGTTGGACTGGCAAACCTGTCTTCAAGATTAAAATAAATTACAGTAATGTATAATTGTAATTCTAACAGAGGATATACCTTTTAAAAACATTTTAAGTGTGATTTATTATCTAAAATGATGCTGTAATAATAGGTCACTTACTCCTATGGAATAGCGAGTGACACCTTTCATTTGTGGCATGTTCAAAACATCTGTAAGTTTCATTAGGCTCCCCAAAATTTTCCCATCAGACAATACAATTATTATTTTTCTGGAGTTATTTTTTGATCCATCCTCAGGGATGAAAATATCTGTGCTGTAAACAACCAATGAAACCAGTGAAACCATGACATCAACGTATCAATAACAAAAGAGCTGCATGTCAATCAAACACTTAACATGAAAAATGTGTAGTATTTCACATCATAATCTGTAAACTCACAGGACATGATGGATGGCTGAGGCGGTCATTGTGAGCATGCCAAGTTGCTGTATTTCTTTGACCTTCAGCAAAGCTCTGGCATGATTCTTACTGTCTAGCAGTGAGAGCTCGGTCCTGATCTCCAGACCATATTGCACTATCGCAAAATCACACTGAAGAGAAAAGAGAGACAAAGTTTTTTGTACTTAGAAACAAAATGGCCATAGAAGTGTTTCATAAAATGCTTTAGTTTATACTTGCATTGAAACATGTTTTCCAAACATTGGACATGACATTGTAGATGAAGTCTTTAGCTCTCTGAAAGTCATCATGGTCAATACTACCAGAGCCGTCCAGCACAAAAGCAATCTCTGTCCCAGCATCTACAAAAGATGTATAGAAATTATATCTTAAATAGCTTTTTTTTTTGGTATCTGTTGTACAACACCATCAGCATGGCATAATGAAGTATAATGTTATTTTTTATTTATAATATTTATTTTAAAGTCTAAACAAGTACCATCATAATCCTTATCTTTATCTTTTGTGTCACTGTGTGACTGGGCATCTCTTCTCATTCTCCGTTGATCTTAGATATTGATAGAAATGTAAATTAGCAATCAGATTCTTTAAAAGAGTCAAACTAAGATAACAGTTTATTTCATTTTCTCTCAGATGGGCTCACCTTGACCAATCCATCGAGCTTGATAATGATTGTTGTTGTTGTTGTTGTTGTTGTTGTTGTTGACTGAGATGAAAGAGATTTTGAAAAGTAAGGGTTAGGATTTTATCTGTTTGAATCTGAAATACTATTATTAAATCATCCATTCTTACCTAATGCAACAGGATTAAATTTTTTAATGAATTTTCCAGTGGAGTCCACTAGTTTGCAATCTCCGTTCAAATCCTCAGTTGCTGACTGCTTTACACGAATTTGATTACACATCATAAGAAAAAAATAAATAAAATACACATATCTAAATATTTCATTTTTGTCTTTCACAAAAGTCATTCCCTTTCATTTTCATTTCCGTATCTTTTCATTCTAACAAAACGAACAAAGTTGACCTATTTTATTTAATGTCCTATTTAAATGATAACATATTTCAAATCACAAATAAAAAATACAAAATGAGCCTAAACTAAGAGTATACTGTTTTCACTGAGGAAGTGCTGTCCCTATGGTTTTGAGTGACATCACAGTTGACTCACAATGCTGCTGACTTCCTCCTGATAGTCACATCATCCTGAACAATTACCCAATGTCCCAATAAATAAAGCAAATACAACTCCCCGGAAATATCTGTGGTACTGTCCAGACACTTCTAGTCCAATTTTACTTTTCACAAACTATTTTCCCAACATTTTCTAGCTCTCTTAAAGACTATTTCCTGTTCTCTGAAGGAGAACTGATACATCTCTGTCTGTCACGTATGTAAAGGGGAAACCACACTGTGGTTTTACTGTGAAAATGCTATGTGACAGACTCAAAGCCTTGTGCAAACTCAAACTATCTGATTATAAACAGTTTACTTCTTGTTTGGTTTAGCTTTCAAAAGCTCAACCTTTTGTAAGTGAAATCAGGTTAAGTATAAAACAATTGACGGCCATATCTAACATCCCTGTATTTAAGGATCTTTATACATACCATAACATGTTGTTCCTCTCCTGATGTCAGACTAGATACTGATGCTACTGGTCTCAGGCCTTTAGGTTTTTTATCTTCAAAAGAGATATTGATGTAATAAGACTTTTAGAGTGAAAAAAGTAATTGTGTAAATCAGTGAGAACATTATTGTGAAATTAACAAAGTAAAAAATCTTTATTATGAAAAGACAAAGACGAACTTACCATCAGAATTTACTTCAACGCATTCATTCTCTAGAGTGCATCTAAACAATTTTCCAAGTTTTGGTGAAGGAACAAAAACTCTAGAATAGAACAAATTCAGACAATGTCAATAAATGTTCTTTATAATGATCTTATAAAAAAAAAATGTAAATAATACATAATACAAATATATCTAGAATGATCTAAAACTCTTATAAATGACCAACCCATCTGTTGATTGAATAATGGTTTGACCAAAGAGTGGATCGCCATTTGTGAAATTCTTCACGGGAGATTTTTTAATGTTGAACCCGGTCACACTGTATATCACTAAAAAATAAATAAATAAATAAATAAATAAATAAATAAATAAATAAATAAATAAATAAATAACAACAACAACAACAACAAAAAAAAAAAATTAGACCACATACTTTTATTTCATAGTGACAAAGTAATATGATCAATTATTTTTTAATAATCTTGTTTCTACTTTTGCCCAGACATGTTCAGATTCAGATAAATAAGAGTTTAAAACATGCCCAAACTCAAATAATTGTTATCTTTAATTAGAAACATTAATATCAACAGAGTAAATAATTACATACCAATTGTAAATAGCAGTCCTCTGTACATTTTGTGAATTTGATGAACTCCACGCTTTAAAAAAACATCAGCACAGTGAGACAGAAAGCAGCTCGTTGTGGTCTTGAAAAAGTAGAACAGCACACAGTTGCTGCTGACTGTTAAACCCGCCCCCTCCACACACTTCAAACATAACACCTTTTCTCTACAGTGAAGCTGAATTTAAAATTATTGTCTTATTATGCAAAATGTTACAAGTATTTTTATTGTTTAAGCTGTGTAATCTTTAAAATAATGTTAAATACACACGTTTACCAGCGCCGTCAGAACATAACTAGAAACTAGATGCTTGGGCAGGATCAAAACAAGTGTTAGCAAGGCAGTGACAGAAGTCTAACTTGTCTGTATAGGAATGCAGTTACAGTTAATAAAGATCTTATGTCACTGACAGTCACACTGACTAGAAAAAGTCAAAATTAAAAGGTGAAAAGTCAGTGTTCCGTTTTTAAAGTGGTTATTAATTACATTGTCCTCTCAAAGGAAACTCTGTGGTTGACTGGTTCTCATGGTGTGGTTCTCATAGAGATCTGAAAATAAATTAATTTATGAAGGCTATTGGCTAGACATATTTTGACTGCTATGTAGTTTGTTTTTAAACAAAACAATCTATTGTCTATTTAGAAAATTGACCACTGAACAAATGACCCTTTTATTTAACAAATCTGCCAATCATAGTAAAATGAGTGAGACGTCCATTAATTATTATCACTGGCATACTACAGGTACACACTTGTTTTGCAAAAGAGCTTGTCTTTTTATGCTGACTTTGTCACAGGATGTGGTGAACACAGAAACCTGCATCTCTTAACTGAACAGAAACCATGAATCAACCCTCAGCCCTCATTTTTCAAATAGACTTCAAATCATTTATTTATCACCTGTCTCTCTTGAATACTTGATTCTGGTAAAGAAAGCTGATATAACAATCTGACAGCACTCTCACTAACCACTAACTATTTAACTCACCCTGCCTGTCTTTGCATGTTTTACAATAGACTGCCATAAGACGCCCCTTAATGCAACCACAAGACATTTCATACCATACTGCACTTAAAGGGAAAGTTCACTCAAAAGTGAAAATTACCCCATGATTTACACACCGTCAAGCCATCCTAGGTGTATATGACTTTCTTCTTTCAGACAAATACAATCTGAGTTATATTAAAAAATGTCCTGGCTCTTCCAAGCTTTATAATGGCAGTGAATAGGGATCGAGATTTTGAAGCCCAAAAAAGTGCATATGTCCATCATAAAAAGTACTGCACACGGCTCCGGAGGGTTAATAAAAGCCTCCCGAAGCGAAGAAATATACATATTTGCAACTTTACCAACAGAAGCTAGATACCAATCTCTATTAAACAAAAAATTCAAAGCATATCATTGCATTGCTTTTTGCAATGTTAGGATAAAGTACAGCAAACTTCAGCTAGTTGTATACATTGATTTAAGTTCTTGAAATACTTCATGGCATTTTGTGGAATAGAATAGGCAACTAATTTGATGTTAACCAAATAAATTTATTAACAAATGTTCATAAGTGTGCTTGTTTTGATATTATTATATACATTACTGTTCTTAGGTTTTGTATTTGTAAGGTTCTTTGTTCGTGTTCACCTACTGCATTTATATGATTAAAAATAGAACATTAATATTGTGAAATAATTTTACAATTTAAAACAACTGATTTTTTATTTTTTCCGTGATGTCAGATCTTGACTCTCAGTGTCACGTGATCCTTTAGAATTCATTCTAATATGCTGATTTGCTGCTCAAGAAACATTTCTGATTATCATAGTTGAAAAAGGTTGTACTGCTTTATGAAGTGTGGAAACCATTATATACGACAGGATTCTTTGATGAATAGAAAGTTCAAAAGAACAGCATTTATTTGAAATTGAAATCTTTTGTAACATTATGTCTTTACTGTAATTTTATATACAGGTGCATCTCAATAAATGAAAATGTAGTGGAAAAGTTCATTTATTTTATTGTGAAACTCGTGTATTAAATAAATTCAATGCACACAGACTAAAGTCTTTGGTTCTTTTAATTGTGATGATTTTGGCCCACATTTAACAAAAACCCACCAATTCACTATCTCAACCAATTAGAATATGGTGACATGCCAATCAGCTAATGAATTCAAAACACCTGCAAAGGTTTCCTGAGCCTTCAAAATGGTCTCTCAGTTTGGTTCACTAGGCTACACAATCATGGGGAAGACTGCTGATCTGACAATTGTCCAGAAGACAATCATTGACACCATTCACAAGGAGGGTAAGCCACAAACATTCATTGCTAAAGAAGCTGGCTATTCACAGAGTGCTGTATCCAAGCATGTTAACAGAAAATTGAGGGAAAGGAAGAAGTGTGGAAGAAAAAGATGCACAACCAACCGAGAGAACCACAGCCTTATGAGGATTGTCAAGCAAAATTGATTCAAAAATCTGAATGAACTTCACAAGGAATGGACTGAGGCTGGGGTCACGGCATCAAGAGCCACCACACACAGACGTGTCAAGGAATTTGGCTACAGTTGTCTTATTCCTCTTGTTAAGCCACTCCTGAAACACAGACAACATCAGAGGCGTCTTACCTGGGCTAAGGAGAAGAAGAACTGGACTGTCGCCCAGTGGTCCAAAGTCCTCTTTTCAGATGAGAGCAAGTTTTGTATTTAATTTGGAAACCAAGGTCCTAGAGTCTGTAGGAAGGGTGGAGAAGCTCATAGCCCAAGTTGCTTGAAGTCCAGTGTTAAGTTTCCACAGTCTGTGATGGTTTGGGGTCCAATGTCATCTGCTGGTGTTGGTCCATTGTGTTTTTTGATAACCAAAGTCACTGCACCCGTTTACCAAGAAATTTTGGAGCACTTCATGCTTCCTTCTGCTGACCAGCTTTTTGAAGATGCTGATTTCATTTTCCAGCAGGATTTGGCACCTGCTCACACTGCCAAAAAGCACTAAAAGTTGGTTAAATGACCATGGTGTTGGTGTGCTTGACTGGCCAGCAAACTCACCAGACCTGAACCCCAGAGAGAATCTATGAGGTATTGTCAAGAGGAAAATGAGAAACAGGTATGCCAGGTATGTTTACACATACGAGGAAATTGTTTTCGTGACAGAAGCTCCGCAGTGCAACAGAATGACGGCGACACAACAAAAAACACATAATAAAAGAATAAAAAATACGTAGGTAAGGAATGACAGTATACAAATTGACAATTGTATGTGCAGGTATATTACAATAGGCAAATATGTATGTACAGGTATATTATGTGCAAAAATTTAAGTGTACACTAAGTATGTGTGTTAGATAAATAAGTGTATGTGTATATAAATATAAATAGTGTTGTGTGTTCCACAGTTATTATCAAGTGTTCATTAGATGGATTGCCTGGGGGAAGAAACTGTTCCTGTGTCTGGCCATTCTGGTGCTCAGGGCTCTGTAGTGTCGACCAGATGGCAACAGTTCAAAGAGGGAGTGTGCTGCATGTGAGGGGTCCAGAGTGATTTTGCCAGCCCTTTTGCTCACTCTGGATAAGTACAGTTCTTGAATAGAAGGGAGGGTTGTACTGATGATTCGCTCAGCAGTCCGGACTACCCTCTGTAGTCTTCTGAGGTCAGATTTAGAAGCTGAGCTGAACCAGACAGTTACTGAAGTGCAGAGAATGGATTCAATGATGGCAGAGTAGAACTGTTTCAGCAGCTTCTGTGGCAGGTTAAACTTCCTCAGCTGACGAAGGAAGTACAAACTCTGCTGGGCCTTTTTCACAATGGAGTCAATGTGAATGTCCCTATTCAGGTCATGAGACATTGTGGTGCCCAGGAACCTGAATGACTCCACTGCAGTCACAGTGCTGTTCATGATGGTGAGTGGGGGGAGAGCAGGGGGGTTTCACCTGAAGTCCACGATCATCTCCACTGTTTTGAGAGTGTTCAGCTCCAGGTTGTTAAGACTGCACCAGACAGCCAGCTCTTTAACCTCCTGTCTGTAAGCAGACTCGTCACCGTCCTGAATGAGGCCGATGAGTGTGGTGTCATCTGCAAACTTCAGGAGCTTGACAGAGGGGTCCTTAGATGTGCAATCATTGGTGTACAGGGAGAGGAGAAGTGGGGAGAGAACGCAGCCCTGGGGAGCTCCAGTGCTCATTGTACGGGTGCTGGATGTAATACACGAGTTTCACAATTTGAGTTGAATTACTGAAAAAAACTTTTCCACGACATTCAAATTTATTGAGATGCACCTGTATATATAAATATTATATATACAGTATATATATTTTACATATCTTACATTTGATCTTAGTATAGCTTTATTATGTGTCATATTTTGGATTCAACAAGGACGTTTACATCATACTCTCGTCTCCTATGTTGTCTTGTTTTGGTGCATAAATTCTTGTTTGTAACAAGAATTCAATAGTGATTCATACTCAAAATTCAGGAAAACTTTACTTTATTAATCACATCCCCCATGACTAGCACTTTCTTCGATTTTTGTGTGTGAATCACCACTGAATTCATACTTTTAAAAACAAAATGCCACTGTCTCACATAATAAGTTTATAAAGTTGTAAATATGGATATTTTTTCCTCATACAAATGCTTCGCTTCAGGAGGCCTTTATTAGCCTCCCAGAGCCGTGTGGATTACTTTTTATGATGGATGGATAAATAATTAAGTATAGTTTGTTGTATAAATGAACTCTACTTGATTCTGGTACCCACCTCTGCTAAATATGTTTCTGATCTGCACAGCTAGATCTGCTTCACCTGAATGACACACATATCATTGGAGAACAAATGAGCAGCTTATAGCTTATAATCATAGGGAAAAGTTGTTCACTATACAAAAGATCATTTTTTGACCCAGGAAAACCCTGTTTAATGCTTCAAGGCAGTCACCCTAGATAAATAAAAGGAAGTATTTCACACAAAAATGTAAATTTTGTCATCATTTACTCTCCCTCATGTTATTCCAGACCTTTATGGTTTTCTTTCTGCATGAAACATATATATATATATATATATATATATATATATATATATATATATATATATATTATATATATATAATATATATATATATATACATACACATACACACACACACACACACACATATATATATATATATTTATATATATATATATATTGTCCACTGTAATGAAAGACAATGGGAAACAAATCAAGCTCTATTTTAATCACCACTGACACTCATTAAATATGAACAAAAACTTTCTTCACAACTTTATTTGTAACATGGAAAAAAGAGAGTTACACAGGTTTGGAACAACATATGTGTCATTCACCAGGCTCTCCCATCACACACACACACACGCACGCACGCACGCACGCACGCACCACACAAAAAAAAACACTCACACACACACAATCACACACACACACAAACACACACACACACACACACACACACACACACACAGTGCGCTCTCTCTCACCAGCCTTCTGATGACCATCAACTGCAATTCATCAGCTCATCAGTCAGCCCTGCATTAAAGCATTAATGTTGAATTTTATTATTTTTGTGAGTTATACTCTGTTCACAGATTGGATTCTTTTATTTATTAAAATTTTTCACTTCTGAAAAGTGAAAAGTTAATACAAATTGTATTTGACTCTTCTGATTTACAGCAGTGAATAAATGCCATTAAAAGACAATAAGGTATCACTGTTTACAGCATGTTATGTAAACAGCCTCGTCTGACCCAATCCCCAATCCAACACGATCACAGTCACCTACATACTAATCCTCTGCACCTGCCACCGCCCAATCAAGACCAGTACATATCACCTTGAAATCAAGACCATTATGTGACTCCTTATGGACTCTTTCACCAACCTGCGATCCTCAGTCCTCATCATCATCATCATTCTGTGCTCACCAGTGGAAAGAGATCTTATGAACTGTTTATTCAAGCCAAATTACTGCTTACTTGCTTTCAACATGACTGCTTACCTGTTGCCTGCCATTTTTGATTCTCTGCTCACTCCTGTAAATAAACATTCTCGTAATCAGTCTGCTCCTCTCTAATGCTCTTCTGTCTTGTGACAGTTTATTGCTGATTTTAAAGCATATTGAAGTTTTAATGATTTGAATATCTACAGTTCTACATATAAATACACAACATAAGATTGGCCCCTCTGTATTAATTGTGGCCCCTCCTGTGCTCACCAGTTGTGAAAATCCTAGAATTGCCCCCGGATGTCATTTGTGACAGCAAGCACAACACATTGAATAAACTGTACACATGTATCTGTGGCCTAATACATTTTTGTAACCTATGCCATTGTGATAAATGTGTTATCCTTAGTTTCCTGTGACTTAAAGTTAAAGACCATGCAAGAACCAAAAGAAAAAAAGTCGCCTGTTCTTTGACCATGTGATGCACCTTGGACCTGGATAAACATCAGTTTGATACACATCAAACTATTATGTAAAGATCTTTCAGTATTTATATGATTAAATGTGCTGGTCTAAGTAAGTAAAGTTTTAGTTTAAAAACAACTTCACAGGCAAAGTATAAAAACAACAGTTTTGGCATATACATACTACTGAATACAATAAGCAACCCATATTGGAGAAAGCTGTAAAACACAATGTCCTTTCAACAGTTTTTTTTTTTTTTAATCATTTACAATTTGAATATTATGTGTTGGTCTGTACTGTATATTACATTCATATAATGCACCATATTAGTAAGTTACTCCTTTACCTTCATCAATTTTTATTCTGTTTCATTTTCACTTGTGTTTTAATACCTTTATATTGGCCTTAATGGTCATTATAAGTGGTTCAACGCATTCCCATGCTTCATTTATAAGCCGTTGGTACAGCCATTTTACTCTCTGCAATACGCAGTAGGATATACTACATATGAAAGATGTTTCATTATTTGTCTACCAGGTAATACCTGAATGTCAAGATGAATGTAATGTCTTAAAATCTCTTAAAAGCCAATGATATTCAATGAAAATAGTTTCCAGCATTTACAATAACTAATACATATGCATAAACATGTTTCTTTCCGCACGGCATGTCACGCTGGCTGGCGTTGTACATTGGTCAGGCATCGACAAATAAAAAGGCTTAATTTGCACCCCAACCCTACACTGTAAAATCTAATTAGTCCAGGTTACTTAAAAAAGCATTTAAACTGATTACCTTAAAAAAACTAAGTAAAGTGAAATAGGAATAGTATGTTGTACTTACAAATGCTTAGTTAGTGTAGTTCACTTACACAACTGTAAGGACTACTTGATAATTTACTTCAAGTTTATTCTTGACTTAGTATAGCTACTCAGAATTATTAAATCCGAGAGTGCATTGTGGCATGAATAAATTATGCAATTGCTTTGTTTTACTTTTTTTTTTTTTTTTTTTTTAATTGTCAATTTTATTTGATGTCTTTTGTCAGTAGTAGCACAACAAAAAGAGCAAATAAAATGGTTATTGTTACAATTAATAAATTAAATAAAATTCAATTGTTACCATTGTTGTGTTTGGCGCACTGAATGTCGAAGTCTGTGTTTGACTGTGTGTGGACCATGGGAGCATGGTTTATTGCAAGATATTGCCACAAATATTAAATGATTATATCACCCCCAAAAAAAAGCTTCACAAGGTGTTCGTGAAAAACAATAAAATGATCATTAATCAGCATGAGAAATATGCTTACTAATGATTTAATTGGAAGTTAGGTCACCTTCTAAAAGTAATCATTTTATTACTTCCATTCCTTTGAAACCAAATAATTTTATGTTGCATCGTTGCGTCATTATGAAGAGAATTAAGTTCCAAGTGCCCAACTAAAGACAGCACTAATCACTATAATGGTGACTTCAAACAAAAATGTTTTTTTTTTGCCAAATAAATATCAATTTATGAAGTCAGCTTATGTGGTATTCTCCTAAATTTTTCAGTTGTATTGACAATTCAACATTCAAGATGACTTTGGGGAACAAGTGAATGCAACTAGAGAAAGAGAACTTGCAGAAGTGAAAGAAATGAAGCCTATTAAGAATTGCCCCGCATCAAAGACTCTTTTTCTTCTCCTGTTTCTGTTGTTTTGTTGTACATTAGCAACATATTAGTGCCTCTCACTGGTGAATTAATGTCATTGGTTCCTTCGTGGCTACTTGAATATTTTAAGTAACCATCACTCAAAGCAGTAAGTAAATTGTTATATCTGCCTTGAAATTAGCTGTAACTTAATAAAACCTAGTAAGTATAACAAGTAAGTAAAGATAACTAATTATATCTAAGTAAAGTAAACGACTGGATTTTAAAGTTTACCCCAGTTCTGTTCTCTCGTATCTGCATTTACAAGTGCACAATAAGCTTTGCTGTAGTATCATAAAAGGAGTAGCAAAAGACAAAGCGCTAGAATTTGAAGTTGTGCTGACAGATCTGAGAGGCTGTAAGTGCTGACTTGAGGTTGTACTGTGAAACTTAAAAATCACAAACACTTTTGTGTCTGTTATTTTGTTTGTGAATGTCATTTTACACATTTGTAACTAATAATCTGCAACTTCGAATTCAAAACATGTATGTTTTGATTATTGTCTGTGTGCAAATCGAAAGATTCAGCTTTTCACATCAGAGCTGTGATGTCCCACCCGTCCCATCCGCAAATTACACATATATTTGTTTCCGTCTTTTTGAGTGAAGCTTCTCCAAACCAGAAATGCTTCCCATAATTCAAAATGCTGTGGGCTTGTAAGGAAAAAGGTTAATAGTATATGTGAAAAACAGTATGAGAGGCTGGTAGTATGTTTGAATTCATAATATTCAAAAAACAGTAGACAAAAATACCGCCTGACCCACTACTTTCTGTGAGATTCTGAAGTGAACATTTGATGTACGCTTTACTATCCCATGAGGACACGGGAGGGGATTTGTAAATGCAGCGAAGTGATGCAACTGACTCTTGTCATAACAATGAAGAATTTCATTCACACTACCCATATTCATACAGTTTTTTTTTAATACAAATTCAGACAAAATACTATTGGTGTACTGTTTTTTGCATACTATAAAGCAAGGAAATATTTGATATTTGGACACAGTAAGTGTATGAATAGTAATTCATAATCATGAACAAATTAAGCTTTATAAAAAAAAAAGAATAATATACCATTGAATAAATTACAAAGCTGGCACGGTGGTATGTATAAGCCATGGTTGTTATTGTTATTATTTTCTAAAGAAAGCTACATGTAAGATAAAAGTAAATATGTGACAAAGATGTTTCTGCCACAGCAGCTCTCCAACATGTAGATACTTTTTGGTGCTCAGTTGTCTTAAAGGGGTCATTGGATGCACATTTTAAAATTTTTCAATGGTAGTGTAAAAAACACCTTTTTTACCCTGTCAAAATCAGCTCTGTTTTCAGCACTCTGTTCTAGTCCATGTTGCTTTAAATGCTAATGAGCTCTGCTGACCCTGCCCCTCTCTTCTGTGAGGTGACGAGCAGACTGTAAACTTCAGCCGCGAAACTGGCTAACTAGCACATTATTAGGAATGGCGATTTGCAAAGATTCATAAAAAACCCTTATACTCACTTCTTCTGTAGATGAAGCTGGAACACGAATGATTAGCGCGAACATAGACGCATTTAGGCAGATCATGGATCGGCGCATTCCCTTCAAAACAAAAGTAACGTTAATCCTCTGCATCTTCAGCGGCTCAGATGACGGAAGTGAATGACGACTTCTATTCATTATTATATCTAACAACAAAACATCTCAATCGCTTAATCGGAGACATTATTGTCTTCCCCTGCACCGGAGTTGACACAATGGCGGACAGCTCACTGCTCACTCAGGGCAGGTCGAAAGTAAGACAACCTTGTCAATCAACCTTTGTGGGAGGGGCCTGTGCAGAACTATGTCATTCTGACAGGAATCTCAGAACAGCCTGAACACTGGGTGGATTTTTATCATTATAGGATGGATGTGTACACACACTTCCAACACACATATATGTTCAAACAACTTGTAAAGTGAATTTTGCATCTGATGACCCCTTTAAAATGATAAGTTATAGATACAATGTGCCTTCAATCTTCATACCTGTGTCACATTTTGAGGCCCTTTCCAATGTTTAGCTCTGGGCAGTTGGAAAAGAAGATGCCGCTATAGATTAGACTCTGAAATATTACATCTTTCTCCCATGACACTTTGATAGTGTATATGCTGAATTCAACCTGAGCTTGTACCTGAACTTAAAACAGACAGTAAAATGTTTGTCAGTGGAGCCACTTTTCTAACTATAACAACTAATGCCTAAATCTACTTTCATAATCATATAATTGTAAAAATGAGTAAATGAGTTTCCACTTCTTTTTGAAGAAGGAATCTTCTCCGTCTTCCTCCATGTTCTTGAGCCTTCAGACTTTGACACACATTTTTGTGAGCTGAGCAGGAGGGTGAAAATCAGTCCCTGCATGGGAAAGACTTTCAAATTAAACTTAGAACAGGAATTACATAATTTATTATAGACAAATACTAAATTATTATGAAAAAATCAACTGGATCATTTAAGATTTATTACTGTTTCTTGAAGATGAATGACAACTTGAATCAAACTTTCTTACCACTTAGGTCCATTAAGAAAAGAATGTCTTCTAATGCGGCATAATTGGAAACATAAAAAAACCTATTAGGATCTGCTATTTCCCTCATCTCTTGTATTGCTTCAGGATTAGACAGAATGCCTTTACCAACCTAAAGATAACATGAAGTTAGTACAATTGTCTGGGTTCTGATTTATTTTTATAAACCATAATAAATTTATTACTGTAGTTACTACAGTAACAAACTGTAAGTAATATATCTGATATGAGTGTTTTACTAGGACTAGTGAACCTAGTAGTAACTTCAAGGACAGGATTAAAGGGGTCATATGATGCGATTTCAATTTTTCCTTTCTCTTTTGAGTGTTACAATGCATAAAGAGGATCTGTAAATTTGCAAAGACTAAAGTCTCAAATCTAAAGAGATATTCTTTATAAAAGTTAACACTTGTCCACGCCCTCCTAAAACGCCTTGTTTAAACATGCCCCCACATGTCTACCTCACTGTGTGGGAAGATTTGCATAACACTACCCAAATGTTCACTTTTATTCTCGCCGTAATATTGTTGTTGCCGCTGCCACCGCCATGTTGTGGAGATGCTGTGTGTTTCGTTGTGAAGGCGAAACTACTTTGTTTGGCCTTCGAAAAGAGGACGATATCTGCTTCGTCATGCATAGAGCTAACCGTGCAGGTCGCTGAGTAAATACATCAACTTCGTCCTGTGGATAGCCGGATCGACTTTCACCGTGGATGAAGTGGAGTCCAGCCAGGGGTCGTCACATGTGGTTGCTGCAAGCCTGCCGGCCACCACTGGCCAGTGTGGGACACATTTTATGGAGGACTGCTTCCTGAACGTGCAGAGTAGCCTACAATGGGTCTGTGCTCAAAGGCTGTTCCAACTTTGCAAGGACAGTCTGGTACTTCTGACTCACAGCCTATAAGTACATTTATTTATATTTAAAGAATTTGCCACTGATGATTCAAACACAAGTTTTGAGCAGTGTAGAGGAGAGCTTGTTGTTTGTCATTTCTCCCATCACAAATGCAGACATGGTTTTATGTTTACGTGGCACGATGCAACACAGTGCGTAAAAACACAGTATAAGTCATTATAATCTGTAATTATGTCCCCACTGGATGCAACAAATGCCTCGTTTGTAATGGGTTTTATTGGTTGTTCAGTGTGGTATGGAAACAGCTCCAGTCAAGACTGCACAGCCCTGCAGAGAGTTGTGCGCTTAGCAGAGTGCATCTCAGGGTCTGCTCTCCCCTCTCTGCAGGACATCTACCTCAAACACAGTAAAAGCAGAGCTGTTAAAATCATCAAGGACTCCAACCACCCTAGTAACGGTCTTGTAACTTTGCTGCCATCTGGTAAGCGCTTCTGTAGCCTGATGGCAAAAACCGAGAGACTTAGGAGTTTCTTCCCCCAGGCCATCAGGCTCCTAAACTCAAAACCAGCCTCTTAACATCTACATGTCTTCACTTAATATTCACTTAATCAGTAAGATATTCATCATTCTCTACCTCATATTGACATATAGTCAGTGTCACAACCTGTTTGCACATTTGCCTCTTGCACATTCCTTAATATTTAAGACTACAGTATACTTTCATGCACAGTATTTTCTATTCTATATTTAATTCTAAAGTATACATTTTTTTGTTTTATATTTTATTCTTATATTTTTATTGTTTAACTTTATTTCAATCTTTCATACCTATATTTATGTATATTTTCCTCTGTGTTGTATTCTGTAATAATTGCACTGTCCATGGAGTGGACCTGACTCACATTTCACTGCTGGCTATATATTCTCTATATAATCATGTATGTGACGAATAAAAATCTTGAATCTTGAATCTTGAATGGTTTTGTCTCATGCCAGGAGACGGCATCACAGTATGGTGAGGGGCGTAACATTTCCATCACACGCTTGAGGTATTCGGCCAATCACAATGCACTGGATAGCTGGCCAGAATGATAAGCTTTGTGAAAATCGACGCGTTTTTAAAAGGGGGGGCATAGAGGAGAAACAATAATGTACATTATGTGGAAAATAATGTGTTTTCTGAACCTTAAACCGCATAAACACATTGCATTACACCAAATACACAACATAATGTTCTTTTTAGCAACGTCATTTGACCCCTTTAAATAAATTACAGTAATCTATAGTTGTAGCTCCAAAATATGATATACATTTAAAAGTATCTTTAAACCTTTGAAATGTGATTATCTTAAATGCTACAGCAGTTAACAGGACACTTACTCCAATTGAATAGCGATTGACACCTTTCATTTGTGGCATGTTTAAAACATCAGTAAGATTCATTGGGTCTCCCAACATTTGTCCGTCAGACAATACAATTATTATTTTTTTGGAGTTCTTTTTTGATCCATTCTCAGGGATGAAAATATCTGTGCTGTAAACAACCAATGAAACCAGTGAAACCATGACATCAAAGTATCACTAACAAAAGAGCTGCATGTCAATCAAACACTTTAGGTGTAAAATCTCTAAAATTTTTACATCATGATCTGCTAAACACAGAACTATGGATGGCTGAGGCGGTCTTTTTGATATTGAAAATTTGCTGTATTTCTTTGACCTTTAACAAAGCTCTGGCATGATCCTTACTGTCTAGCAGTGAGAGCTCGGTCCTGATCTCCAGACCATATTGCACTATCGCAAAATCACACTGAAGAGAAAAGAGAGACAGAGTTTTTGTACTTATAAAAAAATTGTCTATAAATGTGTGTAATAAAATGCTTTAGTTTATACTTGCATTGAAACATGTTTTCCAAACATTGAACATGACATTGTAGATGAAGTCTTTAGCTCTCTGAAAGTCGTCATGTTCAATGCTACCAGAGCCATCCAACACAAAAGCAATCTCTGTCCCAGCATCTACAAAAGATGTATAGAAGTTATAGTTTGAAATGACTTTTTTTTTTCAAGCCATTAATTGCTGCTTTAGTGTTGATGTCGAGCTATTAGCAGTGACTTGGATGGTTGCTTAAACAGTGTGAAAATACATAGCTCAAAACTTTAGAGGTTAAATCCTAACTTAAAAAATAAAATAAAATAAAATAAAATGAAAAAAATAAGAAATAAAATTAAATAAAATAAAATAAAATAAAATGAACATACCTATACATAACATCACCTCTGTGATTTCATTCATTTTTTTCATTAATTCATTATAATGTTGTCTTATAATGCCCTCTCTGATCATAACTATAAAAACTTCAAAATTTCTCAGAAAACGTTTTGATGAAAAATTTCTTACCTTTAGCTCCAATTAAACTTTGTTCCAGTGAGGACTGAATGTCATCTAATGCGGCATAATTGGAAACACTGAAAAACTTCTCAGGATCTGCTATTTGTGTCATCTCTTGAATTGCTTCAGGTTCAGACAGAATGCCTTCACCAACCAAGATAACATGATGTTACTGCAAGTGTTTGGGTTTTATGATTAATTCTGATAAACCATAATAAAATTAAATAAAAATTTATTTAATTTTATTTAATTTAATAAAATTAACCACACAGTAACAAATTATGAGTAATACAGCTGATATGAATGTTTTAGTAGGACTGGTGAACCTAGAAGTGTCTTCAAGATTAAAATAAATTACACTAATGTGCAATTGTAATTCTAACAGAGGATGTACCTTTTAAAAACATTTTAAGTGTGATTTATTATCTAAAATGCTGGTGTAATAATCAGCAAACAGGACACTTACTCCTATGGAATAGCGAGTGACACCTTTCATTTGTGGCATGTTCAGAACATCTGTAAGATTCATTAGGTCTCCCAAAATTTTCCCATCAGACAATACAATTATTATCTTTTTGGAGTTCTTTTTTGATCCATTCTCAGGGATGAAAATATCTGTGCTGTAAACAACCAATGAAACCAGTGAAACCATGACATCGTATCATTGTATCACCAACAAAAGTGCTGCATGCCAATCAAAGATGTAATGTGAAAAATGTGTAGTATTTCACATCATAATCTGTAAACTCACAGGACATGATGGATGGCTGAGGCGGTCATTGTGAGCTTGCCAAGTTGCTGTATTTCTTTGACCTTTAGCAAAGCTCTGGCATGATTCTTACTGTCTAGCAGTGAGAGCTCGGTCCTGATCTCCAGACCATATTGCACTATCGCAAAGTCACACTGAAAAGAAGAGAGAGTTCGTTTTTTTGTACTTAGAAACAAAATTGCTATAAATGTGTGTCATAAAATGCTTTAGTTTATACTTGCATTGAAACATGTTTTCCAAACATTGGACATGACATTGTAGATGAAGTCTTTAGCTCTCTGAAAGTTGTCAGGTGTAATGCTACCAGAGCCGTCCAACACAAAAGCAATCTCTGTCCCAGCATCTACAAAGGACACAACACTTGATTCTGTGGTGGCTTTGTTTGGAGCATTTTTTTGTGACTGAGCAAAAATGCACAGTAACTGGCAATATTGTGTTTAAAGTAGGGATGTCATGATCAGGTATTTTGTGCCCCCGATCCGAACTGAGTCATTAAATTTTGAGTATTTGCCGATAACGAGTCCCGACCCGATAATTGCATTTACTTAGTGCACACTTCAAGTACGTTAAAAGTTTAAAAGTTTCTACATGGATGTGTGTGTGTGTGTGTGTGTGTGAGTGTGTGTGTGAGTTTTAGTGTGTGTGTGTGTGTGTGTGTGTGTGTGAGTGTATATATATATATATACACTGCCGTTCAAAAGTTTGGGATCAGTAAGGCTTGTAATGTTTTTTAAAAGAAGTCTCTTATGCTCATCAAGGCTGCATTTGTTTGATCAAAAATACAGAGAAAACAGTAATCTTGCAAAATGTTATTAAAATATAAAATAATGGTTTCTATTTTAATACCCTTTAAAATATAATTCATTTCTGTGATGCAAAGCTGAATTTCCATCAGCCATTACTCCAGTATAAAGTGTCACATGATCCTTAAGAAGTTATTGTTAGAATTAACAATGTTGGCAATTCTAATATGCTGATTTATTATCAGTGCTGGAAACTGTTGTGCTGCTTAATATTTTTTTGGAAACTGCAATACTTTTTTCAGGATTCTTTGATGAATAAAAAGTTTTAAAGCATTTATTCAAAATATAAATATTTTCTAACAATATAAATCTTTGCATTCACTTCTTAATAATTTAGCACATCCTTGCTGAATAAAACTTTTAATTTCTTTCAAAAAAAGAAAGAATAAAAATTTACTTTTGAATTGTAGTGTATATTGTTAGGAAAGATTTTTAAAATGCTCTTCTTTTTAACTTTTTATTCATCAAAAAATCATGAAAAAAGTATCACAGGTTCCAAAAAAAAATACGAAGCAGCACAACAGTTTGAATACTCATAATAAATCATCATATTAGAATGATTTCTGAAGGATCATGTTGATGCTGACAATTCAGCTTTGCATCACAGGAAAAAAATGTATATTAAAATAGAAAAACATTATTTTACATCATAATAATATTTCACAATATTAATTTTTTGCCTGTATTTTTTATCAAATTTTATCCAATAATTCCATAATTCTGAACACAATGCATATAAAACTTTATTATCTCCATTTAAACAGCTATTTCACAGTGACTGGTCTCATAAACTAAAAACACATTGCTCAAATTAACATTAACACATTAACAAAATTTCAACATTTTGACTTTTAACTTTTTATATGTTATTAATTCATATTAACATTGACTAAAAATTCTAAAAAAAAAATAAAAAAATAAAAAAAAGATAAAAAACCCTCTGTTATGCTCACATTCACTCATCACAATCAAAATCATCTCTGCTTTATCATTGAACATCAAGCTTGTAATATTAAATATAAACTGTTTTGATAATATTAACTCATAACTCATAACATTAATATTAATTGAATATGAAAAACATCCTGTTCTTCTCACAAAGCATTTCCCTCAAATACATGTGTAAGGTAAATCTTTCTTTACAAACAAACATTTCTGTTTTATCCCTAAACATCAAAATGGTCATTTTAATCTAAACTTTTTTTTTGATGATATTCACTAACATTAACTGGATACAAAAAGCATTATTTTCTCAGAATCAATCAGCATTTGCCTCAAATAAGTGCTTAATGTTTCTGCATCACTGAACATCAAACTGGTTATTTTAACTTTTTTGAACGTTCTTAAGTGACATTAACATTAACAATTCTGAACATCTGCTCACAACCTCTCATTCAATTCCCTTATTTAAGAGTAAGGGGTAAGTTCTTCTTCACAAATAAAAGCATTTCTATTTATCGCAGTTTAGACGATTTCTTTTCTCGTTTAGGACATTAGATGCTGAGCTAAAAGTTCTTTCACTATCGACACTCGTACAAGGCGCGGACAGGTATTTTCTCACCACTTGCACAAGCTCAGACAGATGGCCTTGATTAGCAGCCCAGTAACGGGCCATCCCACCAACGAATCACTGGCTCCCCTCGTGCCTGGGAAAAACTAAACATGCTAGGTAACTGGCAACTTGCGTTGACACACTCGCATTCTCCGCCACAGTCCCATTTTCTTGAACAATTTCATTGAATATGGCAGAGAAAGATGCTGTCATTGATTCTCTTGTTTCTATGCGTATTCTTTTGCTGTACGATATCTAAAAAATAAATAATGAGGCCCACTGTGTTTTAAAAGACTTCTGAATTATTGAATAGCCTATTATATTAAATATTATATTTCTTTAGATGGAAACTTATCTTCTAGATTCTTAACATCTTCTCTGTCTCCAGGATGTCCGAGTTTCTTAATCTCCGCAATTATCATTTTGTGCATTTGCCGTTTCGTGTCAGCATCAAAAAACTTGTCTTTATATTGCAGGTCAAGGACCGTTGCGATACAGCACATATGGTTGGAAGTGGTGTTCCTGAACTGTTTCTGCACTGCCTCCAGTAATGCTTTTTTCATTGTTTTAACTCCATGGTCACTGTCGGCTTCTTTGCTGAGTAATCTTTTTAGAGTCTCAAGCAGGGGGATAATGTCAGCAGCGGACGCATCTTCTTTGCTACTCTCTCTGGTTATTTGTTCAAAGGGAGAGAGAACTGTATGGAGTCAATATAATATCACATATATACGCAAAGAAATAAAGTTTTGCAAAAGAAAATAAAGTTTTGCAAACAAAAATTAAAGTATTGAGGAAAATAATTTTGCTTTTTGCAAACAAAAATAAAAGAATTGCAAAACATAAATGATACGGCGCGAAAAGCAATGATTTTGGCAATACAAATATTTCCCATGGTCATATCTAAAGTTTTAATTTGCAACAAGTAATTGTTTTCAGCAAAGGTTTCCAATGTTCTCTCTACTTGTATTCCACTAAGGCTCTTTTTTTTCTTTACTCTATTCAAACAGCTTACCTCTTCTACAATTAGACTGCATGTCTTTTCTCTCAGAATACTACATTGCATCTTGTTTCTTCTTAAACCCATTCAAATAAAATGGTTCAAAATGTTGATCTTTTACCTTGGCTATGGTGCACCATCATTCTTCCTCCATTACTCCCATTAAACATTCTTAAACATGGACTTAAAATAAGAATATGAAATTCTTTAATCAAACTACTGTTGTTGACTCACGCTTCAAGCAAGAACATTCAACATCAAAAATCATACTACGGCATGTATATGACCACTCAAGCTCATTCAAGAGTTAGAATATAAACTAGACATACACACAGTGATTAACCAATAAATCTAACATCGTCTCCCTATGTGCTCATGACAAGACATCTTCTCAACCTCTCTCTCAAAAGCATATGCCCTCAGAATCAATGCTTAGGTAAGTCTTTTTGAGTTCAACAAAACATTTATGTGCATCACTACCCCATCAAAATGGTCATTCTCATGCTCAAACATTCTTTTTGATAACTTATTCATCACATTAACGACCATAACCTTCTAACTTATTTTTCCTTAGGCCAGTCTGATTTGCATCAGCTATAAGGGGGTAATGTTTCTCCATCACGCATCTTGTCAAACTCTCATTTGAACTTTTTGACCGTTCAGGGACATTAACCGTAACAATTTCGACATCTGCTTGTTCCTCGATATAGAAAATCCCTTCTTTAAGGGAAAGAGTCAATAGTTGTTCTAATGCCGTTAATGCACATCAAGCCGTTCTGCAGTTTGGCCGATTATATTTTGTCGTTTAGGACATTAGATTGCTGACTACAAGTTCCTTTCACTAATCCGACATTCGTAACAAGGCACGCAACCAGGTATTTTCTCCCCACTTTCACATAGCTCAGAACCAGATGGCCTTTGATTAGCAGACAGTAACCTACGTTATTGTGGCCTCGTGCCTGGGACTCACTGCTCTGCGTAAGCTAACTGGCACTTGCGTTGACACACTCTGCATTCCTCTCGCCACAGTCCCATTTTCTTGAACAATTCGTTGAATATGGCAGAGGAAAGATGCTGTCATTTGATTCTCTTGTTTCTATGCGAGCCTTCTTTTGCTGTAACGACATCTAAAAAAAAATAATGAGGGCCCAACTGTTTTTAAAAAGACTTCTGGAATTATTGATATATATAGCCTATTATATTAAATATTATATTGTTTAGATGGAAACTTCCTTCTAGATTCTTAACATCTTCTCTGTCTCCAGGATGTCCGAGTTTTCTTAATCTCCGCAATTATCATTTTGTGCATTTGCCGTTTCGTTGTCAGCATCAAAAAAACTTGTCTTTATATTGCAGGTCAAGGGCCGTTGCGATAACAGCACATTGTTTGGAAGTGGTGTTCCTGAACTGTTGTTCTGCACTGCCTCCAGTAATGCTTTTTTCATTGTTTTAACTCCATGGTCACTTGTCGGCTTCTTATGCTGAGTAACCTTTATAGGTCTCAAGCAGGGGGGATAATGTCAGCAGCGGACGCATCTTCTTTGCTACTCTCTCTGGTTATTTGTTCAAAGGGAGAGAGAACTGTAGTTATGCTTTCCATTAGTGCCCACTGCTGCACAGTTAGTGTGTAGATCGTAATCTGCAGCGTAAGCAGCAAGTGCTCTTTTCTGTTTCCCTTTAAACAATTGACCGATGGCCAAAAAATGGCTTCTATCAGCCGATATCGATTTTTTTTTTTTGTTGGCCGATACATAGGTGCATCTCTCTAAAAATACAGTAAAAATCATTCGGATCCCAAACCTTTGACTGGTAGTGTGTGTGTGTATATATATTTATATATATATCTATATATATATATATATATATTAGGGCTGCACGATTAATCGAAGTGAAATTGAAATCCTGTTTAGACAGAAGCTGCGACTGTCATGCGTATCTTTCAGTGAATCACGGTTCTGTGATCAGCAGTAGTAAAACTTCCATCCGAAGGGCCAGAGGGCGCTCTCGTGTGGAAACTCCAAATAAACCCCCCGAAGAAGAAACCCAGGAAATCGCTGCAGCTGAATAAACAGAAGATTCAACTGCTTTCATTGATTCAACGTGACTAATAAACACACGATTATGACACTATATGGTTTATCTGAGCTGTTAATGTTATAAATTTCATTAAAATAAAGTATATTTATAATGCAATGCCTTTATCACTGCTTAGAATACTATGAAATATTTTGCATGCCTTATTCTGTGTAAGAAGCCACATCATCTCACAGAAGGATTTATTTCAAATTTCCAGTTTTCTAATGTGAGGCAGCTGTGATCTTGTAATGACTGCCTGCTGATAAGTTCAGGCAAAGGATTGTGGGGGTAAATGGAGTCCTGGGTGTGAATGGCAGAAGTCAAGGAGTGGGCTTTCAGATGCTACCCAACAGACCAGAGTTCAGGCGGAACGGGGGAGAGATGTAGGGCCAGGTCCACGAGGAAGGGGAGGAACAGGGGACCGAGGAAAAGCCGGATGAGCAGGGTGCCAGGGTGGAGCCAACAGAGCAGGGTCCCAGGGCAGAGCTAAAGACCACCAAAGTGGAGCTATTACCACCATGGGGAAGCAAATGGAGTGGGAGGAGCAGGGTGCCATGGCGGAACCGTCAGAGCAGGACGCCACAGCGGAGCAGAGAGTCAGGGTGGTGCTGAGGACCACCAGGGCAGAGCAGACAGGACTGAAGTTTCCCATGGCGGAGCAGACGACCACCACAGCAGAGCAGATGAGATTGAAGACCCCCACGGTGGAGCAGATGACCACCACAGTAGAGCAGATGGGATCGAAGACCCCCATGGCGGATCTGGCATGACTGCAATGAAAGGCACAGAGAGGTTAACAGCGGCCTCTGTGGCCGTAACAAGATGGATGGACAGCTCATTAGTGGCATCCATGACCAGTTCAGGACAGGACAAGAGTTCATAGGAGGACCCATGGCCATGACGGGGCAGGCAGAGAGTTCATAGATGGTCTCCTTGACTGTGACAAGACAGACAGAAGGTTCACAGCCGGCCTCCATAGATTTGACCAGAACAGGCAAAGAGTTTACAGACTGCTTCCATAGCCCGTGACAGGACAGGCAGAGAGTTCACAGGCGGGTCCTCCCATAACCGTAACAGGGTAAACTACGAGTTCAGAGACCGCTTCAATAGCCATGACAAGACAGGTAGAGAGTTTGCAGATGGCCTCCCTAGCCGTAATGGGACAGTCATAGAGTTCACAGATGGCCTCTGCGGCTGGATCGATACAAGACCCAAGTTCATAGACAACCTGTGTGGTTGGTTCAGGACAGGATAAGAGTTCAGAATCGACATCCTTGGTCTTGACAGGGTAATCAGAGAGTTCAGGAAAAGCCCCCTTGACCAGGACAGTGCAAACAGAGAGTTCAGGAAAAGCCCCCTTGACCAGGACAGTGCAAACAGAGAGTTCAGGAAAGGCCTCCTTGGCCGAGACAGGACACTGAGTGAGATCAGAGGCAGCTATTGCGACCGTATCAGGCAGGGCTGATAGTTCATGATTGGCTTCGAGGGCCGAGACGGGTTTTGACAGGAGATTCACTGATGGTCTCCATGACCTCGTCAGGGGACAGACAAAGAGTTCATAAATGGGCACCCCTGTCTTGGGAGGAGCTGAAGAGAACACCTACACACGCCTCTGGAGGTTCTGGGGATCATCACCACCCCATTGAATACTTTTACAATATCACCAGCTGGATTGCCCATGAGCTCCACCAGAGGGCACTTCATCCCTGACTCTTGGGACTCTACTCCAAAACTGTTGTCACACTCTCACAGACTACACTCCCATAATCCTTTGCCCGGACCTCATCACCAGTTGCTTTCAACTGTATCTCATTTACCTCATCAGTCACACTGTCTGGTTTACTCACTCTCACATTGCGAAGTATTGTTTAGCGATTGCAGACATCTTGCCCTTGATTTGTCCGTGTTTTTCTTAGCCTTGCCTTGCCCTTGTCTTTGTTTTGCCCTGCCTGTGTTTTTGACTGTCTCCTGGGTTTTTTATGATTGTTCGCTGCCCTGCCCTGACCTTTGCCTGTCTATCTGGATTGCTCTTTTGCCTTGGTCTCTACTATTTTGTTGTTTTGCTGTTGTTGACCATGCCTGTTGTTTGACCACACTCCATCTTGATTTTCTTCTTGAGATGAAGCAGCCACCATGCTCACAAGTTTGCTAGCTACGCTAGCCTTATAGACTGCGGCGCAACACTTTTCTGTTTAGAGTTACTCATTGTGCACAGGTTAGTTTGTAGTCTCCTTCCCTGGTTGTTTAATCGGGGTTAAAACATAGAAAGATAATAAAATAATCAAGACCGTCTACGTTCTCCTACACTGCCACACCAAAAGTCCTGAGTAGGATTAATTTCTCTTACGCATCTCATCCAAACTCAAATGGAGGCTTGAGCCATTGATAGCAGACTAAGGCCATGATCAGACAGAACACATTTTTTTGCAGTGAGAGGCACCTTTTTAAAATTGCTTTCTATTGGCAGTGAGTGTTTTGCGCTCTATTAATGCACCCAGGTGACTTGAATTTTTACTGCCTGCTGCACCTCACATTTTGTAGAAGCGCTCTGAGCGCCTGAAGTTGAAAAAAACTGAAGTTGAGAAGAAAAGCACTCAATGTCATTCACATTTTTTTCCCACAGTCCAATCGAATGAATGGAGAGGCGGGCCTTCTGTTGGGGCGACGGAAGTTTACAGTTGCTTGAATGTCCAGAGACTGCAATGATGGAGGAGAAACTTAACTAAACTGTTAATTAAGTACACATTAAAGGGTTAGTTCACCCAAAAATTAAAAATTAAACCATAAATGACAAAACATCAATTAAAGGGTTAGTTCACCCAAAAATTAAAAATTAAACCATAAATGACTCACCCTCAAGACATCCTAGGTGTATATGACTTTCTTCTTTCAGATAAATCCAGTCTTATTAAAGAGTAATATTAAAGATCGACTTTGATCTTTCAAGCTGTTTAATGCCCCTCAGCGGGTGTTACAGTGCTTCAGTCCAAAAAAAGTGAAATAAAATGCCCCCATCCATAAAAAAGAGTCTCTCATATGGGTCTGGGGTGGGGGGGGGTGTCGATGTGTTTTTTGTAAGAAAAGCCAACAGTTGTAAAAACGTAATCATCACTTTAATGTAGCTTGCGCCAACAGTTGTACACGGAAGCAGCTCCGGGCAAATGACGTATGAGGTCGACATTGGGCATGCACTGGTGAGTCTCGTGAAAAGCAACATTTGTTAACAGGATCAAAGGAAGCAAAGTTTACTTTAGCAAAAGAAAATCAGTCTCCTCTTGGCTTATATCAAAATCCTCTGACATTCTTTTTTACAAATCCTTGTTTTGTACTTCATTAGTGACTGATGTTTTGTTTTGATCTCTCCCCTGCGCTTCAGCATTCGGCACTTCTGAGCAGCGCATGCGCAAAGCCGAGCTCATATGTCATCCGCCTGGAGCTGCTTCCGTGTACAACAGTGAACACAAGTTAGATTAAATAGATTTTTACATTTTAAATATGGTTATTCTTCTTACAAAAACGCATGGATTCGATACAGGAGGACTTTGTTCACCCCATAGAGCCGTGTGAGACACTTTTTATTATGGATGGGAGATTTTTATTTCACTTCTTTTGGACTGATGCACTGCAACACCCACTGACTGCCATGAAACAGCTTGAAAGATCAAAGACAATTTTTAATATAACTCCAGCTGGATTCATCTGAAAGAAGAAAGTCATATACACCTAGGATGCCTTGAAGGTGAGTAATTTATGGGCTCATTTTCATGTTTGGGTGTGAACTACCCTTTTAACAGCAAACCAAATATTTTTGAGTGCTCGCAATATAATCCTAGATTAGACTGACAGGACAGCTGATTTGGTGGTTTGACTGAGTAAACATGAAAAAAAAAAAAAAAAAAAAAACGCAGCACACTGCTTTTTTCTAAATTAAAAAAAGTCCACCACAAAAAGGCAGTGCAGTGTGCCTTGCATTTTGAACCCTGAAAAACTTGTTCTGTCTGATCGGGGCCTAATGCAGTTAATAATTAATTTATTAGAGAGAGAGAGAGAGAGAGAGAGAGAGAGAGAGAGAGAGAGAGATTAAGCATGTGTGAATTGTGAGTCTTTGCATCGTTCATAAGTGTTCAGCAGCAGCGTCTCAACTAATAGCAAGACTGTAAGTTCATCTGCTCCAACAACATTGCCGTTATTACATCACTAGTGAGAAATGTCATGTAACTTTTAAGTTGCTAAACTATTTTTCTGATAAAATTGTTAGAGTATACTGCTAATAACACATTTCTGTGTGCAAGTATATTTCCGTGTGTCTGTACTGTATGTGTGTGTGTTTGTAAGGGAGAGAGAGTGGGAGAAAGAGAGTATGTGCTTTTCCGTATATAATAAAACGTAATTTTGTGACAAAAACATGGAAAGAATTTGTTGCTTTTATCCGATTGTTTACTATTTATTTGCTCGGTCAGTATCATTGTGGGTTTTGGTTATTTTGCTGTTGTAAGCTGTAAGGACTTTTGAAAAAACTGAAGTCATTTTGTGAAATGATACTTTAGCCGTGTGTTTCCCTGAAAATAATTGCATGCCTTAGAACATTCGTCAGCCAATCAGATTCAAGCATTCAACAACCCTGTAGTATAAATACCATAAAATGTGAGTTCCTTTATTATTTTAGTGCTTGTTTTGGTCAAATAAGAACAATTAAATACCATTTCCCCCTTTGTATTTCACATAAGTATTAAAATTCATGAAATTAATAAAAAATAAACCTACATTATAAAACTGGGCCAAGATCAGCTAAAACCGTTAGACACTCATTCATGGGTTCATAAGATCAATGGCATTTAGCAACGAACCTTCAGTAATGATTTTTGAAATGTTTTGAAAACCATGTGTGATGTAACTAAACAGACTTGTTTGCTGAAATCACATAACTTTGTGAATTTGAAACAAGCTCTAAATCACTGATTTGAAACAAAAGATTCACAAATTTTTCAAAGCTTCATGAAATCACCAGTCACATTTTTTGTATTTTGCAGTTTTGTTGCTTTTTTTTATTTTGTATTTTGTCAATCAAAGATGCTTTTTAGATGTTTCTCTGTCTTTTCTATGCTTGGCAGGCTGTGATTAATTTTACAATGTCCTCAGAAAGCAAGTCATAATGTCAAATTTTAGAATGGGAACTATCCAATATATAAGACAAAACTGCCTTTCCCTACTATATAACGTAATGTTTGATGAAAACATTCTTACCATCAATTAAACTTTGGCTTCCCGCAATTTTGTATGGACTGAGTGTTTTGAAAATGTCATGGCCAAAAAAGGCTTCTATCAGCCGATTCGATTAGTTGGCCGAGAACATAGGTGCACTCTCTAAAAAATCCATTAAAAAATCATCTGATCCCAAAGTTTGTATGGTAGTGTGTGTGGGTAAAATATATATATATATCATATATATATATATATATATATAATATATATATATATATCTATATAATATATATATATATATAGGGCTCGCATGATAATCGAAGTGAAACTTTGAAAGCTTGTTTAGACCACCGCCACCCACGCTGCCCGCTTGTCATGCGTATCTTTTCAGTGAATACGACGGTTTCGGGTGATTCAGCCACGTAAAACTTCCATCATTAGAGGCCAGAGGGCGCTCTCGGGTGGAAAAATCCAAATAAAACCCCGAAGATCGAAACCCAGGCAATGGCCTATCGTGCGCGAATACAACAGAAGATTCAAACTGCTTTCATTGAGTCATGTGGACAGAAACACACGATTATGGACACTATATGGTTTATCTGAGCTGTTAATGTTATAAAATTCATTTAAAATAATTAACTTTATAATGCAATGCCTTTATCGACTGCTTAGAATACTATGAATACTTGTCATGCGTATTCTGTGTAAGAAGCACATCATCTCATCAGAAGGACTATTTCAAATTTACAGTTTTCTAGTGTGAGGCAGCTGTGATCTTGTAAGGACTGTGATAAGTTCAGGCAAAGGATTGTGGGAAAATGGAGTCCTGGGTGGAAGGGCAGAAGTCAAGGAAGTGGCTTTCAGATTGTCTACCCAACAGACCAGGGTTCAGGCGGAACGGGGGAGGAGAATCGTCCACCGCCGTCAAGGGTCCACGAGGAAGGGGGGGAAAACAGGGGACTGAGGAAAAAGCCGGAGAGCAGGGTGCCAGGGCTGGCTGCCAACAGAGAGGGTTCCCAGGGCAGGCAGAGCTAAAGACACCAAAGTTGTGAGCTATTACCACCATGCGAAGCAAATGGAGAGTGGGAGGAGAAGGGTGCCATGGCGGGGGACCGTCAGCGCAGGACGCCACGGTCGGAGCAGAGAGTCAGCGGTGGTCTGAGGACACCAGGCAAGCAGACAGGACTGAAGTTTCCATGGCGGCGCATTTGGTGATCTGCACTTTAACATGTGTCTTGCTTATTTACAGTTGTTCCTTATGTTTGTTTTTTTTTTTTTGTTTTGTTGTGTGATCATTCTGTCCTTTTTCTATCTTGCTGGTTGATCATATTTTCCCTTTGTGTATATAATTCTTTCTTTGCCTTTTGTGCTTATTTTCCTTTGCGTTTTTTTTTTTGTTTGTAATTTTGTTATAGGTGTTTATCTGCATTGTTTTTTATTTTTTTGTCTCCTCTTTTTGTTGATTCATTTTTATTTTTATTAGCCTGTCGTTTTTTTATATATAGATTTCTATTAATGTTTTTTTTTTTTTTTTTAGTTTCTTCGTGTGATCTTGTTCCATACCTTTTATGTGTTTTTTTTTTTGTTTGTTGTTGTTTTGCTTTGTTTTTTTTGTTGTTTATTTGATTTTTTTCTGTAAATTTTTTTTTCTCTTGTTTGTTTGATTCTTTTTTTTTTTGTTTTTTGTTTTTTTGGTTTTTTTTGATTTATCTTCATTTTTTTCCTTTCATCTGCGTTCCTTTGTCTTTCTATGTTTTATGTACTGTTTTTTTTTTGGTTTTGTCTTTCTGATATTTCCCTCTGCCTACCCCCTCCTGTTCTGTTTTCCGCTTTTTTTTGTTTTGCTTTCTTTTTGTTTATGTTGTTTCTGCTTGGTTTGTTTGTTCGTCCCGTCTCTCGTTTATCTGTTGACTTTCTCCCACACTGTTCGTTTTTGGTTGTTTTAGTTCATTCTTCCGTCGTATTTCTGTTCATTTTATTCTATCATTCTTGTTGTCGTTTCATTTGTGTGTTTTGTTTTTTTGTTTCCTGTTTTTTTTTTGCTTCTTTTTTGTTTGTTTTTTTTTTATTTTGTTTTTTTGTGGGAGAGAGATTTGGTATGCCCAGAGTGTTGATGCGGTTCCTGGTTGCCACAGCCCGTAGATCTCTCGATACGCGCACAGATCTCATCAGGGAGTTTCCGTTTCGTTCGACTAGTGCATACGACCGTGCTAATGGGATACGTCAGGAGCCGTTCGTGGAGGATGGGCTCCTGTATATGGTCCAGCCTTAGTTGCCTTGCAACAGTAATGACTGCCCAACCATTTACTGTTGTGCTGTGTTAGACTCATGGAGGTGTACGGACGGTCTCCCCTCAATACACTGGTGGCCCATGGCCTGTGTAGACCTCCTCGTGGGTCTATCACTAATAGGTAAATGTGGTTTTGCTACAATCCTGTCTGGTCATTTGTGATTCTTGCTTGGTTGTTCTGCCTATTTAGAATGTGTGCCTCTTCCGGTTGATGAGCTTGTGGCTTCGCAATGTTCTTTGAGTTAACTGTCGTGTGTAAATCATTGCTTAGTGGATTAAGTTCAGATATGTTTGTTTAATAACTTCTGGTTGTTGACTGTTCTTTCTTTTGTTTTGTATTTCACTGAGGAAGCACGGCTTCTCTTGTATGTGTTTCTTTTGGTGATACTTTTGGTAGCCTACAAGGCTTTAAAACCCTTTTTGTTTGAGTTGATGCACATGCCTGCTTGTATCCTTCTGCGTCGCTTGGGTCCATACGGAGTATTCTATCTAGCTTCACCTGTAAGCCATTGTCGGTGTAATCGGGTTTAGCTCGCAGTTGACATAGACAGAGGTCCTGAGTCGATTCCATGCTTCCAGTGAACCCCTTTACACATTCGATGATTGCCTGTCGCACATCCATATAGCCTAAAGATAGCACATGATTGCCATTATGTAAAACCACAATAACAAAATTTACTATAGAATAACAAAAGTAATATAGCTGATATGAGATGTTTTTACTAGGACTGGTGAACCTAGATTAGTGTCTTCAAGAGATTAAAATGAATGTGACACAGTAATGTGCAATTGTAATTCTAACAGGGAGATGTACGTAGACACATTAAAAATAAATTGAAATGTGCATTATTTCGGATAAAATGCTGCTGTAATAATTTCAGCAAACGAAGCGACACTTATCTCCTATGCGAATAGAGAGTGGGACACCTTTCATTTGTGGCCAGGCAGATACATCTGTAAGATTCATTAGGTCTCCCAAAATTTTCCCATCAGACAATACAATCTATCTTTTGGAGTTCTTTTTTGAATCCTTCTCAGGGATGAAAATATCTATGTGCTGAAAAACAATGAAAACCAGGGATATCCGGGACATCAATCTGTGTTATCAATGAAAAACAATCGCTGACTATGGACCAATCAAGATAACACTTAATGTGTTATAAAATGTCTAGTATTCACATGATAATCGGGTACAACTCACTTAGGACATGATTGGGTGTGCTTGAGGCAGCGTTTGGTTGTCATGTGTTGAGTCTTTTGCGTCACATGTTGCGTGTCTTTTCTTTGTGACCTATGGTCAAAGCTTCTGGCTATGATTCTTTACTGTCTAGCAAGGGATGAGGCTCTGGTCCTGATCGCCCGCCCCCTATTGCACTCTCTGCAAAGTCACAGCATCTGAACGAAGAGGGGTTTTTTAAAATATATAATAATAGCCTGTTTTTATTAATGTTATAAAATCAATACTTAATTAACAAGGTCTGAGCTTTCAATACAAATAATTGGTCTATTAATGTTTCTGCCGTTACTAAGGCTTGTTTTGTTACTTGCCATTGACAACATGTTTTTCAGAACGTTTTGGGACTATGGGATCAATTGTACGATGAAGTCTCTTTGAGCTGCTCTGATAGACATCATGGTCGCGTATGCTACCAGAGGTCGTCCAGCACACAAAGCGAGCTATGTCCAGTCAGCAATTTATCACATAAGATGGAACCGTGAAATGATGGTTTGTCGCTTGTTCTTTGTCTTGTTTTCCATTGCCACCGCAGAGTGAGAGTAATAATAGTCAGTTTGTTTGATACATGGCTGAACGTAATAGTATTTTTTATTGTTACCTTTGTCATGTATGAGTCTTTCAACTTTAATGTCTTTTGTTGGTACGTTGTTGTCTGCCAGAGACGTTGGATATAGAGATCTTCGTTCACAAAAGGTTGATATTTTCATTTGCCTTCCAGGTGGGTCTTCCTCGTTCCTTGGACAAGTCCGTATCGTTACCTTTCGTAATAATTGATTGTTGTTGTTCGTTGTTGTTGTTGATTTGGACACGAGATTAATGTACAGAGTTAAGGCGTAAAATGTCTGGGGTAGGGAGTTTAACTCTGTTTGTGAATTCCCTCCTGATAATTACCTTGCGAATTAAATCATCCATTCTTACCTAAGTCAGCAGGACGTTCAGGTTGACCTGTTTTGGGTCCTACGTTGTATGTGGTGACTTTTCCCGAGTAGTGAGTTTGCAATGCCACTATTCCAATTCGCGCAGTTACCTGTACGTCTTTATATGCACACTGGTTTACACATCGTGAGAGAATAAAATTCGATCTACCAGATGACTTTAAAATAGTTTAGTTGTATCTTTCACCCAAAGCAATCCCCTTTGCATATTCAACGTATATTTTACCTCAAATCACTGTTCATGGTCCTATTTTAAATGAGACTTTGTGGCAGCTTGTATGTATGACTTACACGAAAGGACATAATCCACCTGAGTGTTGATGAGACTTAAACTAAAAGAGTGTACATGTGGTTATTTTTTAACAACAAGTTTTCAACTGGGCGAACGATTCTTTCTCACTATGGTTTTGAGAGTGGGAGTAATCTATATTATGCTTTATATAATGATTTTTGAATTGTTGCCCGTGCATTCTATGACTGTCACTCACAGTTTGTGTGTAAGGCCAGCGGGAAGTGTATTTCTAAGCAGCTGATTTATTTGCTTGTCTTCCCGTACCCTGTAGAGTGGCGGTAATCTATTTTACATGAGACATTAAGAAATTAGAGATGTATTGATCCACTTCTTCCATTTCCTTTCACTAAAAATTGTTCATTTCGCCCAAGAAATGTCACAATGGTGACTGTCATCTTGCACTGTATTTAAAATTGTTATTTGGAGCCTGAGAATCCATGATTGTTGTAGGCTGTGATGCTGTGATATCAGAAAACACAATCAACCTACCTTTTTGTTTGTCTGGATTGTTAAATGTTATAAAAATTTTGTTGTGTCTTCTTTTTCTTTATGTTCTCTTACATTTGTTTAGTGTTGTTTTGTAGAGTTTGTGATTTTTTGCGGTTTTTGTAAGTTGGTTATTTTGTTGGTTCATAAATTGTTGTAATCCTGTTTTTGCCGTATTGTCTCTATCCACGGTATGTATACACATTACACATTAAACCCTATGACCAAGACGGTAGTAATCATACACAATGACGGTGTGATATATGCAGATAAGAATAATTTAGTCTATGAATTAATGTAATGGGAAGTCATTTTCATTTTATTTGATGCAGTATGTGTTGTTGTTTGGAGAGAATTAAGTATGATTGGTAGTAGATTATTCTATTCTTACATATACATTTATGGTGTGTAAAGTTTTATCGAGTATCTTTGTTGAGGTGTACATGGTTGGCCCGGTAACCGGTGGCTGTTCGGGTACATCATTCACTAGACATGATAGGCACGATGTCTGGGTGTTGCGTTGAGTGGGGTTTGTGGATGGTTTGTTAAGCAAGGAACTAATGGATTTGTTTATACTCTAATTTGAATCACGTGTGTGGATGATTGGAGAATTAGAAGGTTGTGTTATGTAGTCATCGCCGTTGGGGTCTCTTATTTCGCTTCATGATTATAGAGGGCCATCAGTACGTAGGGTGCTCATCCATGGTCTTGGTGCCTCGCGAGATTGCGATCTTCGTTTCTGTACTTTCGTTTTTGATAGCATGGCTTGTCTATTGGATGAGTCCCTTAGCGTGGTAACGCAACAGATGAGAGCATTCACAAGTATAAAGAGGGAATTGCTCTGGTCCGCAACGTAAACCTCGGGTTCCTGAGTTGATAATGGGAACAGAAGCCTTGGTGTAAGCTGACATGCTATAATGGTTATTCCGTACACCGAGCGGTCACTGATCTTTGGTCGCTATTCATGTATTAAAGATTCTGACAGAAGGGGTGATGGCGACTCTGGAGCATGACTATTGATAGCAGGTCACTTCCATGCGGCAATGCCCCCCGTTTTGGGTAGATTGTAGCACCATTAACCGCGTTTCCCACTGTTTGGGCCAAGATAAATGCGTGTGCGTGCTAAGTGCGTGCCGGGCCAGTCGTGTTCCCAACTGGTCACTTCGGGGCTTGATCGTGCCCGTGTCGGTGCTTCCCTCGGGGCCAGTGACGGCCCGAGTTTTTTTGTTGGCTTTCCAACGAAAACCCTGAGGGCCTTAAGCAGGCCAGCTGGGGTGTAGAGGACTGTTGGTTTATGATCAAAGGCGGAGTTTCTCCGCATCTGGAGAGCGTCAGCGCCGCGGATCATTTCATAAAGCTAACAGCTTACACCAGCATTAAAAACTTTTTAAAATAAGTTGAGCTAAAAACTTTCTTTCAGTCAGCAGCAAGTTTTTGAAATAACTTGATCTGATGTGGATTATAATCAGCATACAAGGTCAGAAATATTTATAAGCGATGCAAAAGACTATGAACACTAGGCATTAATGTTACCATAATAACATGGTAAATTTGACCGCTGGAGAATCAGACGTCAGCTTCTTATTCTCTGGGTCACAATCGTGTATTTATTTTAGTAACATATTTTATCTGTTCATAAGTCTTTCGTCTTGAGAGTTTAGCTCCTGCGCGTAGCATATTGTCGCATCAAAAATATAATAATGGTTTTTGTTCGGGAGCTTTTAATAAAAATATAGTGTGAATGCTCAGTCTTACAAAATGTGATTTGATATAAGGCTATTTGTGACTTCAAATAAACAGAAACAGACTCGACTGAATAGAATACAGACTATGTTCATAACATTTTGATGTTCTGTGTGACTAATTTTCAATCCTGATAAATTAATTAATTATGATCAATGTATCACTTATAATGTATAGTAAAACATAACATTGCTGTTGGATTTAAATTATTTAACAAAGTATGCGCAAACAAATGGCCGCTTTTATCATGTTTGTTTTGTGTAGATGCGTGCTAGTTCCAGTGACTTTGCTTCCTTATTAGTTTTTTCTGATAACTTCTCTTTTGGTGAAATGATATGGTTGCAAAGACGTGTGTTCCAGAGTAGGCGTGTGAATGGGTGGGTTTTTAGTGACACGCAGCGGAGCTTCTGGCCCCCCGAACACTGGTGGAAACACAGCGTCGTTTATTTTTTTTTGGCCTCTGTGCTACAGGTGCCGAGGCCTATTATAGCCCCCGCACCGGACCCATTTTAAAGCAGCCTAGCTCGCACTGGCCCCGACGCAGATGGAAAAGTGGCTATTATTGGTTCAGCTGCCGCTACAAGGAACTGTTAACACAAATCAGGTCTTCAGGTATCAAGCTGTAAACAGGAGTGTACCCCTCAATGTGCGGTGTAATGCAAATGCTTATTCCCTTATCTCACCACGCTGGAAGACAAGGTTTACATTTAGTTAACTGAATGCGTTTATCCTAGTCTTCTTTTAAATTTATATATTGTAGTTTGTATGGTTAATATTATATGTAATTGTAAGAGTAAACTAAGGTTTAACAAAATGTTAATTTCGGTCCACACAAGGGTGACATTTCTCTGATCTAGCCCCCAACCTACAGTGAGTTTGACCCCGACCCTGATTTACATGGAGAGGGTGGGGATTAATGACCTGGTACTGCGCAGCCAGCCAGTTAGGCGCGCGAAAAAATTTTTGTCTTCACATTTCAGGGGCGTGGTGAGGTGTGAGATTCAAAGTTTTCCCTGAGATCTGGTGCGTCGGGGCAACCAAGTGGGTTTTGCAATCTGCTAAATGTTTCATTGTGGACGTCAAGGCTTAGGATAATGTTTTTAAAAACCATGCACTTGTTTAAAAGTGGACCTCAGAGTTCGATCGCTGTTTTCTTTTGATGATACAATATACTTTATTACACGGTGGCCACTTTTTCAAATTTAAAAACGGTTCATGTAGGAATGTTGTGATCATTCACTTAGAGTGCTGTGTTACAAAACTGCACACGAAAGGTAACATTTTCAAAACTTCCATACTAGTGGTGCACCTTGACATTTAGTATAGTTAAAATGATCAAATCTACTGTAAAGCATGCTGTGTGAACTGTTTTTATACATGCTTTATACATACCACAGCAAGTTGATCCTCTTTGGCTGTCAGGGACTAGACCTCCTGATCCTTCTTGGTCTCAGGCGTCTTTAGGGCGTTTTCATCTCTTTAAAAAGAATGTTGATGTGTAAATAGATTTTCACATGTGAAAATGTATTTGTGTAATATAAGTGATGGACATTATTATGAATTATTAATTCAATCATTTCCCATTTCGAAAAGACAGACAAACAGACCTTGCCATCGAAAATTTACCTTCAGCACATTCCATTTTTCTAGGAGTGTAGTTGAAACATTGTTCCATGTTCTTGGTGGAAGGAAATCAAAATTCTAAACTAATGATAAGAATAGAAAAAAAAGAGATTAATATCATGTTCTTTTACAACTAAATCCTCTCTCTCTCTGCTCTGTCTCGCTCTTCGCGCTCTCGCATCTCCTGATCTCTCTTTGTGTGATCATACACAACAAATGCATCTCATAAATGACCAAGGTACCCATTTGTTGATTGGAATAGCATTTTGCCCAAAGAGTGGATCATCATTTGTGAAATGCTTTCACGGGACGCCCCCCATGTTGATTTTATGGTTGAATCAGGTTTATGCACTGTATACACTTCACTGTAACATTAATAATTCAGGCGGCCACATAAATTTACATCACAGGGGACAAAGTATAGGATTTGATTTTTTTAAAAATAATGTTATTTACTTTTTGCCCATTAACATTTTCAAAACAAAATTAAGAGTTTGTGAAAACACTGTTTCAATGAACTCAAATAAATGTAAAAAAATAAATTAACAACTTAATTGCAAATAATGTAAATAATATACTATACCAATCATAAAAAGCAGTCCGTTTGTACATTTTGTTGAATTGGATTAGACTATCCCCACCAAAAAAACAATATTGGCAACATGTGAGACAGACAGCAGCTTGTTGTGGTCTTAAAAAAATAGTAGAACATCACACAGTTGCATGCGCTGACTGTTATATTCCGCCCCCCTAAACACACTATCAAAAACACAGCACTTTTTCTCTGAGTGTGTATGAAGCTGCATTGTAATATTGTTTCTTATGTATACACACATTTTTAAATTATTTTGTTGTTAAAACTGTTTAAAGTGGCCATTGAAATAAATGTTTAAGTACTGTACATCCTGTAAATTACAATTACTCTGGAGGGTTGTAACATGCAACCCCATGCTAATCGGTTATGTAGATTTTACTTCTATATTTTAGTATTAGTTAGTTAGCAAGATAAAATATATAATAATGGTTAATTCTAGACCTATACTACCTATTTGTTTAACCAGTAATAAGGTTGGCAATCAGCGTAAAAAATTTAAGAGATACAAATCTTTTAAAAAAATCATTTATTTTCAATGAAACGAATGAGATTCCTGTCTCTCATCACTGAACAAAAAAAAAAAAAGTCTACTCATACCAAGACGTGCTTGATGCTTCAAGAACGTTCATGAAGAGATCGTAAAATAAATCACTAATGATGACTTGAGCACAGTTTTAATCAAGTGTCTTCTGAAGACAACACACAATCCACTTTATATGATGGAACAGATTTTTAATTTTAGACTTTGTGTATTCACTATATTTACATTGATCAGCGAACTTCTCAGAATCAGGTGTTGTGTTTGTTACACTTCAGTGGTGACATCAAACAAATTCCTGGCCACGTACATACACACACACACACACAAGGACAGCACCCACACGTTTGTTTTGTGTGAATTGTTGGGACATCCCATAGGCGGTGTATGTGTTTTTTTAGTACTGTACAAACTGGAATATTTCTAATCTACCCCCTACATGCAACAACCCTCCATCCTGCTCACTGAGACTTTGTGCTTTTTACTTTTATTTAACTTTCTCAAAAAAGTAAAGGCCTTCAGTGTCTGGTATGCGTTTTATTAATGGCGTTATTGACAATCGATTGGGGATCTGATGGTGTTATGTCCTACTATAAGTCATCCATCTGAAGTTCGTTGTAATCCCTGTGTCTGATACTGATTTTGTCAGTAATTATCGATCAAAGTTTGTGCCTGATATTTGTGTCGACAAACACGACACAAAGGAGGTACGACGAATACGCACACAGTCACGTACATAACACGACCAACGCACGCTCTAGTCGGCACCACACACACACACACACACATGAGTACATATTAATAGCACATGCACACCCACACACACATATTTAGCTGATGTTTATCTAACATTTTTGGGAAAGTCTCAATTAACACACTGTTAACGCTTATTGTGTTTAAACTCCATGGTTTGGTTTACATGGGTACGAGGAATGGTGTCCTCACTTCAACCATGTTGGGGAGGGGGGGGGGGGGCACGTTTTGTGAGGTGACCCATGTCGTTTATACAGCATTTGTGGTCCTCGATGGATAGACCATATAGTTATACCATAAACACACCACCACACATCAACACCAAGACCACATAACCGTTTTCTACCTTGAATATTGTTCAGTCTGTAGTTTTTATCTCCGGAGAGCTAGTTAATTACAGCGTACTTCGACAGTAACACATTTTACGTACCATTCATATGTGTTATGTATGTGTATAATATTATATTTTTGATGTCCTTGCTGTACTCCTTTGATAAATCCACATATCACAGAATGTAATGATGTTATATACCAACTACCCATGTGGATGCATAGTGTGACGAATTAGTTTACAACCGATGATGTGGCATATTATGATCATTGCTTTATAGTTACTGAAGCCTGTGTCATGAATTTTACAGTACACAAAAATTGTTAATGTTGTGTGGAAATAATAGTTTTGATAGATATATTGAGATACCAGTTAAAGTTAACCTTTGTGTGTTCAAGAATGGCTACTGGTGGGCATTTTGTTTGTCCAGTTAAAGGGAAGAGTACTTGTACAGAAAGTATTGTGCAGGTGAAAAAATATTAATGGTATACATGAGTCTAAGAGATATCTGATTGGAGGACACAATTTGGAGAGTGTTACTTGTGACACCAACGCACAAAACAGTTGTGGAGGGTTTCTTCCAAAAACCACCTTCTAAATAATGAGGAGTTGGTGTATCGTTCTGTGGAGATAACTTAATGGAGAGCGTACGCATTTAGTTCTTTTGTGCCCATGTTGATAGAAAACCCTACAGTTAAATGCAACATTGTGTCCATGTTTGTCAAGACAAATGTTGTAATTGTTATGTTTGCTGTTCTGTTTTTTTTTTTTTTTTTGATCGGTCTTAGTTAGCATGTTCTCTTGCCACTCTTTTTTTAGGTTTGTCTTCCAAAGCAGCATTGTCTTTCTTTGGTGTAGATGTAAAAATGTTTGGAAGAAAGTGTCAAATGTCAGTTGGTCCAATTTATTAGTGGATATGAAACTGGCAAAACATTCATTTCGCTTTGTTTATAGACTGGAAGAGTTTTAAAATTGAGATTTGACCTGGTGATCAAGGAGTGATGCTGTAAGTTTATCAATTAAAAATAACTAGCATAAATAAAAAATATGTAAAATCACAATCTGAGTGCGTAAGTTTGTTATTTTTATTAATATGATATGTGAGTGATTTAATGGTTTTTTTAATGTGAGTGTGTCTTCTTTTTTTGTTCGTTGATATATATTTACTGACCATTCTATAGTTAAAACTACATATGTTGCATAGGTTTAGAGGTACACAGTCTTTTTCAACTAGCCACTTCGTCTATGCATAAAAGTGTCGAACTCATGATCGGAGCTTGAAAAGGATGCACTTATTTGCAACAATGTGCACAAGAGGTATGACTATTCATTTTTATTTCATTATGGTTTTACTGACAACATCAAAATTTTGTTATGTTGTAATATGGTCAACATTCATTGAGTTCCATTTTGTCAGATCTGACTCAAATGATTTATACAGCACATACACAAACATTTTCTGACTGTGTTGTGTCTTGATCTCTAAAATGTAAGATGAATGCCTTTCTTATGTCCCCTTCAGTTTTCTCGGGTGTTTAAAACTGATGTGAATTTTTAAACTAACTGCTAGAATATTAACAGCGTTTACGCCGTTTAACTGCTCGCAAGTGTAGCCACGACCAAATTACTGGTTGCAGTACAAGACGGCGCAGATTGTAAATTGTGAGAAACATACGCACACAAGCAGTAATATCCTTAATCTTGTGGGTTGTGTTACACGACAGGACAAACGACCCTATTGCTATCGATGCGCACCATTCCACTGCTGAAGGGTTGTATTTGTTGCACGTGGTACTAACACGTATAGGTGTGGTTCATTATAACAATAACTGAAGATGTTCTGTTTGCTATAGTTGTAATATGTGTATAAAGTGTCCTAACTATATTAAAATTATACGGTATAATTGATTAATCATCACCAGATTATTGGACAAGATGGACGAAAGGCGTTTGCTACCACAACTACACAGTTGGCTATTTGACATCGTGTGTGATCATGGAGAATCGTGAGATTTTTAGCAGAAAAAAGTGTGGCAGGTCGGTGCATTCTGTGAGGGTCCATGTCACATAGTCGTTTTGATGTACAGGCTATCCTAGTGACCACCCAACTTAACAAACTTGTTCATTTTATTATGTTAGCGGAAGAGGGGAGGCGATACCCAACCTGTTTCTCCAAGAGCTTGCTTGTGCAATGGTGTGCCGCACCCCTTCAACAGCTAAACAGTAATTGTGGCAGGCTTATCACGGTCGAATCAGGACCTCTGGCTATTTTTTGTTTTCTTTTTTTTTTGCTTTACCGTGGTTAATCTTTGCGAATACTACCCATTTTTGCTGATGCATGTTATTCGCCCCTACCCACCCTTCCTCACACCTTTTTTTTTTTTTTTTTTTTTACAGTGTTTTTTTTTTTTCTGATTTTTTTCTTTTCATTTCGCATTTTATCTTCTTTTTTTTTATTATCATTTCTTTCTTTTTATATTATTCACTTTATTATATTTTTTTTTTTTTTTAATTTACTTAAAATTCTTATTTTTTTTTTTTATTTTTTTTTAACTTGCTATTCTATTTATCTTTATTTCTTTTTTTCCTTTTTCTTGTTACTTTTGACTTTTCCCTTTTTCTTCTTTAGTATATTCTATTTTTTTTTTTCTTTTTTACCCGTGTTTGTACCGCATTTTTCCCCACTTTTTTTTTTTTTTTTTTGTTATTCTTCTACTTTTTATTTCTCTTGTTTATTCTTTTTAGCTTCTATAATATTTTTTTTTACTTCTTTTCCTCCCCGCTCTATGCTGCTTTAAGCAATTCTTCGTAATTTTTCTTCCATCATTCTTTCCATATGTTTTTGTTCAGTTTTCTTTTTTCACTCTATTTTTTCTTTTTTTGTCTTGTTTTTATTCTATTTTCTGACCCGATTTTTTTTTTTTTATTTTTATTCTCATCTTAATCCTCTTCAATATATTTTTTTCTTGTTCTTTTTATTTAATCTTTTTCAGTATATATTTCTCATTAATTATTTCTTTTTCTATTATTTTCTTCTTTTTTTTCTTCCCCCACTGTTTAAATTTTTTTTAAATTTTCACTTATTTTCCTTTCAGGGGCACACTTTTTATTTTTTTTTTATTTTTTATTCCCTTGTTTTTTTTCGTTTATATTTTTTTAATTATATTTTTACTTTTTCTTTTTAAATATTCTTATTTTTCTTTTTCTATATTTTTTTTTATTTTTTTTTTATTTTTTTCTTTTTTATTATTTTAAATTTTATGTTTCTAAACAGAACTTTACCCACTCTCAAACCCAACTTTCTAAACAAAAGCAATTTTTTTGTATTTTATTCTTTAATTTATTTCAGCTTTTTTCTAATTTTTTTATTCCTTCTTTAAAACCACTGACCTTAATAAATTTTTATTTCAGGTATTGAGGTTTTATGAATGTATACTATCTATTTGATGATGTCTCATATATAATTTCTTACTAATGTTCTTCACAAAATTTGTGTGTGTATTTCTTACTTTACAATGTGTGCATGAGTTTTTTCAAATCTTTTTTTACATCATGTATTGCAATTTAGCCACTAGTAGTTTACATACATTTTGGCATATATATGTCACATTGATATATAGAAGTCCTCTTATGAATATTTAAGACTACAAAATTGTAATGTGTGTGAATAGGTTTTTGAAAAATATATTTTTTTACATAATTGTATTTTTTATGCTTTTACAAGTTCTCTATCGTTTTTAATTTTTTATTGCACTTGAGGCGCGAGGAAATATTTTTTCTTTCATTTAAAAGGGTTGTAAAGGCCTCTACTGAATTGAAACTGGTATTGTGACACAAATATATGTTGATAGATCTTTCAGTATTTTATATATGTTAAAGAAATATTATTCATTTTATCTATCGTTTTGGAGACCCTTAAGTCCCTCTTCTTTGTTTACTGAAACAACAAAAACGTGTTCTTTTATTTATTCTTTACATTACTTTATTCTAATTTTTGCTTTTTACTTTATCTTTGTTCTTTATAACATATTGGATGCTACTCATCTCATTTCTATATTCTTTTATGGCCAATTTCTTAGGTTATCACCTTACTCTTGTTAGGAAATAGTGCAGTTTTACAATTATTTTTTTTTACTTTTAATTAATGTTTTTTTATTTTCTTTAGTTCCTGTTTTCTTTTTTACAATAATTTTTTTTATCTTATATAATTCTAGAGCTTTTGCGCTATTTAAAGCTTTATTTTTAGGCTATTTTTTTTTACACTAAAGATCTTTTTTTGAATTATTTCTTCTTTTGGTTTGTCGAATGCCTCTTGAAGAGGACATTCCCATAGGTGTTCATTGGCAATTTCTATCTTTCCTTTTTTAGGTATCTCGCAAAAGTGCTTATTAGGAATTTGTTTCTTTGGTTTATCTCCCTTTCTTCATATCTATTCCTTATTTTTTTCTTTCTAAATTTCATTTTTTTTTTTTTTTTTTTTATTTAATTAATTAGTCTTTTTTTGTTCCTTTTTTTTAAATTTTCTTTTTTTTAAATCCGTCTCTTTTTTATTTTTCTTTTCTCTTATGACTTTTTACTTTATAATTTTTCTTCTCTTTCTTTTTTTATTTCTTTTATTATCTATTTTATCTTCTTTCTTTTCTTTATTTCTCCTCTTAAATTCTCTTCCTTTTATTATCTTTCTTTTCTTACTTTTTTATTTCTTATATAAATTTTATTATTATTTTTTTCTTTTCTATATTCATATCTTTCTCTTTTATTATATTATTTTTCTGACTATTTTTCTTTTTCTATATTTTCAACATAAATGAATTTTATTTTAATATTTTCTTTCCTTTTTTCTTTTTTTTTTTTTTTCTTCTTAAATCTTTTCCGACTTTCTTTTTTTTCTTTATTCTTCTCTTTTTTTTTTTTTTCTTAATTATTTTTTAATAATTATTAATTTTTATTTAATTTACTTTTTTCCTTTGTTTTATAATATTCCTTTTTTATTATTATTTTTTATCTCTTTTTTTTATATATATTTTTATAATTATATTCATTTTATATACTCTTTCTAAATTTTTATTTTATTTTATTTGTTTTTCTTTTATTTTTGTTATGTGTTATTTTATTATATATTATAATAAAAAAAAAAAAAAATTTTTATCTATTTGTTCATTTGCATTTTTTTTAATTTATTCTGGCACTTTTCTTTTCACCTCTACTTTTTTAATTTTAATTTTTTTTATTTTCTTACCTTTTTTTTTTAGTTATAATGTGTATTTTATTTTCTTACTTTATTTAAATATAATTTAATTATTTATTTTTTTTTTTTATTTGGAAAACGGACAGAGAAAGATTTCGCTACAACTACAGTTGCTATTTGAACAATGTGATACTGGAACTCTGAGATTTTAGCAAGAAAAAATGTGGAGTCGGCATTCTTAGAGTCCATTGGCAAATAGCTTTTATTTACAGGCTATCTCGTGACCAACAATGAAACTGTAATTTAATTAGAGAAGAGGAGAACCCAACCTTTCTACAAGAGCTGCTTGACAAGTGTGCGCACACCCTTCAACACATAAAAAGTATATGGGCAGGCATCACAGTCCGAATCAGACCTCTGGCCTATTTCGTTCACTCAGAGCACTTTTTTGTGGTCTTAAAAAAAGTAGAACATCACACAGTTGCTGCTGACTTGTTTAAATCCGCCCCTCCAACACACTTCAAAACACAGCACTTTTTTCTCTACAGTGAAGCTGATTGTCATCTTATTATCTTATTATAACCAACATTTTTTTTAATTATTTTTGTTGTTAAAACTGTAAAACCATTGAAATAATGTTAAGTACTGTACATCCTGTAAAACACTACTCTGGAGGGCTGTAAATGCAACCCATGCTAATTCGGTTTAGATTTTACTGAAGTATATTAGTTAGCAAGTAAAAATATATAATAATGGGTAAATTCCACCTACACTACCTATTTTTTAAACCAGTAATAACTGCAACACTAAAAAATTAAGAGATACAAATCTTTTTAAAAAATATTTATTTTCAATGAAATTGAGATTTCCTGTCCTCCTCCACTGAAAATCTAACCTATCCAAAGCTCCTTGATTGCTTCAAGAAGTTCATGAAGATATCGAAACAAATCAACATGAATTGAAGTCAGTTTAATCCAAGTCTTCCTGAAGACACACAATCACTTTATATGATGAACAGATTTAATTTAGACTTTTATTCACATATTTACATTGATCAGCGAACATAAACAGAAACACTTCAGTGGTACATCAACAAATTCCTGGCCACTACACACACACACACACACACACGCACACACTTTCTTGTGCTGAGTTCTATCTCAACAATTTTTTGAATTTCAGAAAACACTGTTTAGTATTTGTTTTAAACTGCCATTTTATTTTCACTGGGACACAGGAAGTGTCCTCATAACCATGGGTTTTTTTAAATGTCATTATACATTTCTGTGTTCTCATTAACCATATATACCAGAACAACATTAGCACACACACACACCCACAACAGCACAAAACAAACCTTTTCTGAATATTTTCAGCTGAGTTTAATCTCTCAGCCCTAGTTAAACACACCTGACAGAAAAAATGTATACTCATGTATATATATGTTTATGCACATGTATATATATATTGATGTGTCATATATAATTATAAATACACAAATATGTTTCGTAAAGGTGGGGTATAGTAATATACAAATTACACATGTATGCATAGCACATAGTTTACATACATGTGGCATATATGTCATTGATATATAAGAAGCCTCTTATGAATTGAACATACAAAAATGAAATGTGTGTGAAATATGTTTTTGATAAATATATGAGATACATAAATGTAATTTATGGAAAACATGTTGCACATATATTTTAAATATTATCAGTTGAAGAGCGAGGGAAGAGGACTCAAGGATTGGAAGAAGCCAAGACGGCCCAAATGAATGAACTGCATGCTCACTACAAAAGACAAGATGATAAGAAGTGTCAGAACTCTGTCACCAAACCAAAAACAAAATGACAGAACCCTGAAACCTTATGTAGCCTATGTAAAAAAAAAAAAAAAAAAAAAAAAAAAAAATTACTTGATTTACAAAATTATACAAATATATTAAACATATTGGTTTCATACATTTGTTATATATCTTTTAATACAAATTATGTACATTACCTACTGTTAGGAAATACACACACTGAACAAAGGTTTTTTAAAATTTGATTTTATAGGAGTTCCTATTTTTCTATCAAAGTCATTTTAAAAATACTCGTCTTGGAGTCCATTGCAAAAAAAAGCTTTTATTCACAGGCTATCTAGCTTTCAGCAAGATCCCATTTTGAAATGACTTCTTTTTTGCACATGCACAGTTTGGGGGACATGGCACATAGGTTTCTGCGATTTCAAACACGCAAGTTAATCTCAAGAGTGCTTAGAGGAAACTCTGTGGTTAGCTAGTTTCAAAACTGTCACATGCTTTGTGTGGTCCTGCAAATAAATGAAAGAAAAAAAAAATTAAAAAAAGAAACATCACTTGAGAAAGGCAACTTAGCTTTAACTGGGGTGGGGGTGATGTGTTTGAGACTGTTGTGACCATTCCAACCACAATTGGATCAGATAAATTTGCATGCCTTAGTTTGTGTTTTTGTATATGTGTTATTTGACGTCTTCTTTGAATTAGGCTTCTATTATTTCTTGGGGATTGGCACTGACATTTTTCTTGAACAAATATGTGTACATTTCACAACTTGATATTTTTTGGTGCTCTGGTGTAATTCAAACAGTAAGTATAGCGATAAAATATGTCTTCTGTTTTTTCAATACCTGGTGGAAGATTGGCTCAGTGAAATTATTCTTCTTGCTGTTCTTCTGTTTTAGCTGCTGGACGCTGGAATACAAGATGCACGATGTTGTACCATCAGAGCCTCATCTGGATCCCTGAAGGCTCCTCTCCCATGTCACGTTAATATAAGAGCTTATGATTATAAAACAGAGAAAATACAATGGAGCACTATTCCAGTAATTGTAACGATCACAAACGACTGGCATTATCTACTTTTGATAATCCTGTGATGGACGAGTGAGGCTCTTTCCTCTAATCTGGCCAGAGGAGGAAACTTTCTCTATCCTCATCGCATGATCTGCAGTCCTTCAGAAGACTTTGGCACCTACTTTTGTGAGCTGAACAGTGAATGCTGGAGGGTGAAGATCATTGAATGTCCGTACAGTAAGATCAGGGGTCTTATTGTCTTTAGTACTATAAATATACTAGCATGCATTCAGGCAAATGTTAGTTTGAATTAGTGAAATTAGAAAATAGTTCTTTCAAATTTAGCAGGAATCATATAATGGTCTATATTTTATTTGAGACAAATAATAAATTATTAAGACAAAATCAGCTGAATGATTTTACATGTTTTTACAACATCACTTGTCTTTTTCAGAAACTGAACCCGCTGAACTACTAATCGCAACTCCGTGGTTATACTTTGTTGCTGGAGCTGAGGTTTTTACTCTTCTTTTTATTATATTCAATCGCACTGGTTAGCAGTACTTTTCCTTCACTATCCACAGCAAAATTCAATGTGGCAGTATTAAGCCACAATAATAATCCTCCTGTTTATTTGTTTGTACAACAATATTCATGTTTCAAAACCGTTTTGCAAGTCCTTGACAGACAAAATGCATGAGATCATCCAAATCTAGCTCTACGAAATGAAAGAACACATGAAGGTAAGTACAGTAAAACAATTTCTCAAGATTGTAAGATTTATTATTGTTATTATAATTTTTTAATTCACTGAATAAAGTATAAGCATGGTTTTATTATTGGACATTAAATTGCAGCTGATATATTTTTCATTTGTAGCATTTTTATTGACATGCGGAAATTAATCAAAACCTAAGTAAATGCATATTTAGTTGAATTTAATTGGATTGCTGCTTATTGTTCGAAAGCTAACTAATGCAGTGTGAAATTACTGCTAATAGGTTATTAATATTATATGATATCAAAATATAACACACTTAACACACACTCTTTTTTTAACAGTGAATATTTCAGTGAACAGATCTTAAAGGAATTTTTTTTCTTAGTGTGAAGGAAGTTTTAAAAATCTAAAACAACATTTTCCACTATAAAGGTGGAATTTAGATTGGATGTTAAAGGTTCTTCATGGAACCAGAGATGCCAATAAAGAAAAAAATTTTTTTTTCTGTATTATGTGATATCAACAAATATATAATGTTGTCCTATAAATGTTTTGCTTTTCAAGAACATGCTTCCCCAAGTCAAACATCTATAAAAGTATTTATATATGTGTGTGTGTGTGTGTGTGTGTGTGTGTGTGTGTGTGTGTGTGTGTATACATATTCTCAGCATTCAGAACTCCAGATCCAAATGATTTTACAACATCTACAATATACCATGGTAAGACACAATTTGTATGCGGATGTTTGGGAAAATGGTTTTTAATTATAGAGTTGAGAAATATCTATAATAACAAAAGAATAACAAAGACACGATATCGTTTTGATATGTTTTAGTCATCCAGGCATAATACTCTTCATTTACGAGGGGCCGGCAAGGAGGGGAAAGACTACAAGCATAGATTTCAGATTATAAATCTGTTATTGTGATAGTCTATCAGGGATATACTGTTGTCCTTTACTCAATCATGTGTTTTAAAATGTTTTTGTTCATGTTTTATTCATGCGTTTTGAAATGTTTTTCTATTACCATTCATTGATTTTAGTGTTTAAAATGGGTTCTCAGATAAGTGGATACTTTTGTAAACCACATATGTAAATTTATGTTCAGTAGATAGGTACAAGATGGAAATTACAGAATGAGTTTTAAAAAAAAAACTCTAGAGGAAACTTGGCAAGCATCACAACAATCTGTTCCGTCCAGTAGGTGACGCTAATGACATTTAGTAAATTTAGTATATTCTGCAGGGTACTCATAAAGTGTACATGTAATATTATATATACATTTTCTAAATTAAAAATATCTATCTTTAGTTTACTTTACAAATGTTGCTAGACCATTAAATACAAATGCAACCATTACTACCCTTAAATCTGTTCAAAGACAAAATTATGATCTCTCTCTCTCTCTATCTCTCTCTCTCTCTCTGTGTGTGTGTGTGTGTGTAATATGTATGTCGGTAAAAGAAAGGAAACAAATTCCTGATTTTGATTAGATTGAAAACTTATTTGGACTTAAATGGATGACTGTAAATGCTATTTATTCTGTTTAAAGGCATGCAGCAGATTCCCTTCTGTTCTCCTGACACTCAATACTGTATATACAGTACTTATAACACAAACTCACTCACTTAAAGATGTGTTTTTTATATATTAACCAAAGTAAGCTAAAAAAAAATAAAAAAAACAGAAAAAAATGATTTAAACAGAATACGAAAAAATGTACAAAAGCTGTCACTTGGGCAGTAACTTATGCAGTAATATACACTTTAGGTACTAATATGAATCTTTAAGTGACCAATATGAACCCTTTATGTACAAAGGTGTAACTTTTGAAAAGGTACCGCCCAAGTGACAGCTTTTGTACCTTTCTTTCTGAGAGTGAGCCTCCAGTGTTACTTTAAAGCCATTTAGGGGAAACACTAGCAATTCTCCACACTCTTACATGTGCCAATGTGAGGAAGAGTGTGGTTGTTGCAAGCAGATCTTAAAAAGTAAACAATGCGGTAAAGCAAAGGTATAGGCTACATACAACCTCAGAAAAGGGGAAAACCTAATGCTTTGGCCGGAACAAATGACTTTGAATTCATTTCAGTCAAATAAATTTGCATGTTTGATGTAACAGTAAACGTAATTGTTTATAATCAAGAAACAGATTTTCAGTGAATAACTAACTTTTTTGCAATAACTTTGCAAAATATGCAAATTAAGGCAGAGATTGCATAACAATATGTTGGATTTGTTAGACGAAGAAACTGTATGCAGCCTAATTAAATGCTTTGTGAGTGAGTTGGACAAGAATAAGATTGTTAAAAGGATTTCTGAAGGATTGTGTCACGACACGCACACAAACAGGTAGATCCAATTGCAGTATGTTTTATTAGGACAATCCAAGTCTCATTATCAGCCAGGCAAAGGTCACAATCCAGGTAAGCAGTCCAGAAACAAGAAACAAACAACATCCAAGAACCACGACAAACCAGGGTGTGACATTCAAACAAGGACTCCGTAACAATGACAGAAACAACCAGGGTATTTATAGACCGGTGCAAACAAGGTAAGTGGTGACAGCTGAATACAATGAACAGTGATGAACAGATAAGGCTAGTGGGAAATGTAGTTCTGAAGCGGGGTGACGATAAGGGGAAGTGAGACCTCTAGTGGACACCCAGGGAGACACAGAACAGACACCGTGACACTACCCCCCCTCTAAGGAGCAGCTTCCAGATGCTCCTCAGAACACAATAAACACAAAACAAAGAGACCAGGAGGGAGGTGGACTGGTGGAGGCAGAACAGGGGGAGGGATGGCGGGCCAGGCCCGTGTAGGGGAACTGGGACCGGCAGCAATGGCTCCCCTGGTAGCCCAGGTGGCTTGGTCAGATCAGGGGGCCATGGTGGACCCGAAAGTTCAGGGGACCACGAGGGACCAGGCAGTTCAGGTTGGCCACGGTGGACCCGAAAGTTCAGGGGACCACGAGGGGCCAGGCAGTTCAGGTGGCCACGGTGGATCAGTCCATTCTCGTTGTGCCGACGGCCAGGGAGGAATTCGCCATTTAAGTGGCCCGAACGGAACCTGCCAATCGGGGAGCCAGTAAGGAGCAGGCTGTGGCGATGGCCAGGTCACGGCATTGGGAACGGCATCGGGAACGGCCTCAGAAAAGGGCACCGCCTCGGGAACGGCCTTGGACACGGGTATCGCCTCCGGAACCATCTCGGGCCCCGCATCGGCCTTCGGGCTCGCATCGGGCACCGCCTCAGGAACGGCCTCGGACAAGGACACCGCCTCGGGAACGGCCTCGGGCTCGACTTCGGGCACCGCCTCGGGAACGGCCTTGGGCACCGCCTCGGGAACGGCCTTGGACAAGGACACCGCCTCGGGAACGACCTCTGCATCGGGCACCACCTCGGGAACGACCTCGGCCTGCGCATCGGCCACCGCCTCGGGAACGACCTCGGCCTGCGGAACGGCATCGGGCACCGCTTCAGGAACAACCTCGGCCTGCGCATCGGGCACCGCCTCGGGAACGACCTCGGCCTGCGCATCGGGCACCGCCTCGGGCACCGCCTCGACCTGCGGAACGGCATCGGGCACCGCTTCAGGAACAACCTCGGCCTGCGCATCGGCCACCGCCTCGGGAACGACCTCGGCCTGCGCATCGGGCACCGCCCCGGCCTCCGGAACCAACTCGGGCACCGCCTCGGTCTCTGGAACAACATCGGGCACCACCTCGACCTGCGGAACGGCATCGGCCACCGCCTCGACCTGCGGAACAACATCATGCACCGCCTCGGCATCGGGCACAGCCTCGACCTGCGGAACGGCATCGGTCACTGCCTCGGCATCGGGCACCGCCCCGACCTCCGGAACCATCTCGGACACCGCCCCGGCCTCCGGAACCATCTCGTGCACCGCCCCGGCCTCCGGAACCATCTCGGGCACCGCCCCGGCCTCCGGAACCATCTCGGGCACCGCCTCGGTCTCTGGAACGGCATCGGGCACCGCCTCGGCCTCCAGAACGGCATCGGGCACCGCCTTGACCTCCAGAACCACATCGGGCACCGCTTCGGCATCAGGCACCGCTTCGGGAACCTTGGACACTTCCACCTGGACGACAGCGGCCTGCTCGGGAACGTCCTCCTGGACGGCAGCGGCCTGCTCGGGGAACGTCCTCCTGGACGGCAGCGGCCTGCTCGGGAACGTCCTCCTGGACGGCAGCGGCCTGCTCGGGAACGTCCTCCTGGACGGCAGCGGCCTGCTCGGGAACGTCCTCCTGGACGGCAGCGGCCTGCTCGGGAACGTCCTCCTGGACGGCAGCGGCCTGCTCGGAAACGTCCTCCTGGACGGCAGCGGCCTGCTCGGGAACGTCCTCCTGGACGGCAGCGGCCTGCTCGGGAACGTCCTCCGGGCTTTGAGGAACGGCTGACGCCTGTCTCCTCCTCCCTGCGGCCTCTATGATGGCGTGCCGGTGGCTCCTTGACGGAAGACTCAGGCGTTGAGTCAACCATCTTGTCTGCCAACACAGGTGTAGATTCGACCATCCTGTGCAGTGGTGCTGGGCTGGCGGCCATCTTGTGCTGTGGTGCTGAACTGGTGGCCATCTTGGGCATTGGCGCTGGCTCAGCGGCCGTGTTGTAAACACTCCTGGGATCTGGCACATCCTGGAAAAGTAGCTTAATACTGTCTCCGCGGCCATCTTGGGCTGTGGCGCAGGGCTGGCGGCCATCTTGTGCTGTGGCGCTGGGCTGGCGGCCATCTTGTGCTCTGGCGCTGGGCTGGCGGCCATCTTGTGCTCTGGCGCTGGGCTGGCGGCCATCTTGTGCTCTGGCGCTGGGCTGGCGGCCATCTTGTGCTCTGGCGCTGGGCTGGCGGCCATCTTGTGCTCTGGCGCTGGGCTGGCGGCCATCTTGTCTGGAGACTCAAGTGTGGTTGATGTATCCCACTGAGCACGATGGCACAGGTAATGGGTAAACCCCCAAAAGTCTAGGATCTCCAGCCCCTTCATCTCCCATTGAGGCAAAGGGTCATCCAGACAATTGTTAAAAAAGTCCTTCAGTGCTGCATCATTATAACCCAACCCGACCGCCATGGTCCAAAACAATTGCGCCAGGCCACCCACCTCACTCCCCCTTTGACGAAGGGTGGTTAAGTTCCGGAGTCTTCCCCTCCGTTCCTCCATGGTGGCTGGGGAACGGATTCGAAATCCCACACCCGCTGGATCTAGGCATGACGGAGTCCTTCTGTCACGACACGCACACAAACAGGTAGATCCAATTGCAGTATGTTTTATTAGGACAATCCAAGTCTCATTATCAGCCAGGCAAAGGTCACAATCCAGGTAAGCAGTCCAGAAACAAGAAACATAAACAACATCCAAGAACCACGACAAACCAGGGTGACATTCAACAAGGACTCCGTAACAATGACAGAAACAACCAGGGTATTTATAGACCGGTGCAAACAAGGTAAGTGGTGACAGCTGAATACAATGAACAGTGATGAACAGATAAGGCTAGTGGGAAATGTAGTTCTGAAGCGGGGTGACGATAAGGGGAAGTGAGACCTCTAGTGGACACCCAGGGAGACACAGAACAGACACCGTGACAGATTGTGTGACTGGAGTAATGATGCAAAAAATTCAGTTTGAAAGTCAGCTTTGATTGTTCCTAATAAACTGTTTAACTGCACTCACAAGTGAATATTAAATTATGTTGTGGGATAATTAAATATATTCTAAATAAACTACAAACATAAAATTATATACATTTATTTTGTCCTTACATTCTTTCTTGTAACTCATCCCCTCTCAGTGACACAGCTGACTGAATGGCTCATTATGCAGCTCATTATGTGGGTCTTTGTCTTCTCAGGTGTGAATCACAATGATATTCATGGTAGTTGACGCCTACTCGCATATGACTTTTACCAACAAATAGTGTCTTAGAAAATTTAAATCAATATATTGTTTTCTGTAAGTGAGTAAACAAGATGATTTTCACATAATTTAGAAAGAACACTTCTAGGCTACAAGCTCCAGTTCTCAAAAGTCCCGGGACACAATGTTCTTTATGTGTTTTATTGCCTTTATTCAAGTGATTTAACATTTTTAGTTTTTCACTAACCACGCATAACATTTTTTTTCTCAAAAACACAATCATGTACATACATGCTGCTCACATATTATTATAGCCCAGTTTGTGCTGATTGCAGTGAGATTAGACTTTAGCCATTTAGATATTTATAAGAAACTGAAAAAAGCACAAATGTCAGGGCATGACAAAACTTCTCCAGGCCCCAAAAATACCCTTAGACTCCAGAGGGTTAAGTACTTTAAAGCCATTTAGGGGAAACACTAGCAATTCTCAACACTTACATGTGCCAATGTTGTGGTTGTTGCAAGCAGATCTTAAAAAAAAACAATGCGGTAAGCAAAGGTATAGGCTACATACAACCTCAGAAAAGGGGAAAACCTAATGCTTTGGCCGGAACAAATGACTTTGACTTCATTTCAGTCAAATAAATTAGCATGTTTGATGTAACAGTAAACATAATTGTTTATAGTCAAGAAATTGATTTTCAGTGAATAACTAACTTTTTTGCAATAACTTTGCAAAATATGCAAATTAAGGAAGAGATTGCATAACAATATGTTGGATCTGTTATCTGAAGAAACTGTATGCAGCCTAATTAAATGCTTTGTGAGTGAGTTGGACAAGAATTATTTTTGGCAATACTGTACTCACTAGTTTTATAACAGTGGCATACATATAATAATGTGAGGTGATCTCGCACTGACTTTGCTACAGGATGTGGTAACAGTGGAAACCTGTTGCTTGAAAGGTAAGTATCCCAGCGTTTGACCTTTACAACCTCAGAATACAATGCAAAGGTAAATCTATCTACCCTCAGCCTTTAATGTTATCAGATGCATCACAAATCACATTTTTCACTGTTTGGTCATAGCTGCATCACTAATCTGGCAGTAGGAAAATAATATGTCAGCCACAGGCAGCTAAATGACAAGTACGCAGTGAAATCGCAGCCCCAGGCCAGATGCATCTGTAAAAGATGCATCTGGCACCGATACAGGATGGCTGCCTCCATGACGTGCTCTGCAGTTGTTTTTTTGTGTTTTTGTTAGTTTGTCCTGTCTTTAGTTATATACCTGCAATCAGTAATAAAAAATAAACAAACACAAAATTTTAATAGGGGTGGCCAGATGAGGCCACAGTAAATCTTGGGGTGGCACATCAAAAAAAAAAAAAAAATAAATAAATAAAGGGGTTGCAATATTGACAAAAAAATGATATCTCTGTGATTTCTGGGATTTTATCGATAACGAAAATTAGACAATATTTTGCTGTGTGTGTTATTGTGCTGATATCTTATTTCTAAGTGTACTGACAGCTGAGGCTCTTTTTTTTTAACCTTTACGCCATTTTTTTCTAAAAGTGTGCACCATCTTTTAAGTCAGACACTTGCATTGGGCTGTTACCAAGCAAATGCAATCAGTATCAACAAAATTGATCTTTGCAATCCAGAGAAAACAGAAACTGCATCTGAAGTGCCATTTAGATGTTTTTACACACTGTTTAATAATGGAGCTCTGAGGGACATGGAATACTTTAACCTGGAGTTACAAATTAATAAATAATGTTTTTGATATTTTAAACATAAAACATTGAAAACTGATGTTTGAAATTGTTAAAAAATGAAATGGTACCTTAAATGTGAAATTAAAACAGCCAGTAGGTGTAGCGAGTCACTGTTAATAAGTGAGTCATTGCGATTGAACCGAATCATTTAAACGGTTGGATTCATTCAGGAACGCAAACACTATCATGTTGCTCAGAGACGCAAAACAGTGGCTGTGTTTGGAATGATTTTTGTTTTTAGAAATAGAGCACAAAAAGTGAATGTTGTCTAAAACGTAAACTCTCTTGATATTAACTTCTTGTTTATTGAACTGTTGTATAAAAATCAATGTCACATTTGCAATTATGCAGACTTCTGGAGAAAAACGTCACTCTTTGTGTGATAGTAACTATATTAAATGATATATAAATTATATAGATCTAAAATTAATAGATTTAAAATAGATTTAAATTAATAGTAGCCACTGCAAATCATCCTAGGGGTGGCCACAGGGGTGGCCAGAGTTTATACAGGGGTGGCCCTGGCCACCCCTTGGGGGCGCCCCTGGTTTCACCAGGGACGAATTGCTGGACATTCGGCACCACACATCTCCCGATATATTACCGGTTTTCGACTATTCTGAGGTTTTGCTGGACATTTTTGTCGGTGGAGCAGCTGCGCTGATCACACGCTTCAAGAGGACGCGCAGACGGGGAAAAAGAGCTGCCGTTCGTGAGACTCAGAAAACGTGGATTTCAAACGCCGTTGCCTAGCATCCATCTGGCAAATCTCCGCTCTCTACCCAACAAAACGGACGAACTCCTTCTGCTCTCTCGGACAAATAAGGATTTCTCACACTCTGCTGCTCTGTGTTTCACAGAAACTTGGCTGAATGACGCCATACCGGACAGCGCGCTCCATCTGCCGGACTTTCAGCTGTTCAGAGCGGACCCTGACACAGAATCAATGGGGAAATCGCGCGGTGGCGGGACGTGCTTTTACATCAATGAACGGAGGTGTACAGATGTAACTGTGTTAAAAAAGATGTGCTGCTCAGATCTCGAAACACTCTTCATTAACTGCAAGCCGTTCTATTCGCCGCGGGAGTTTCACTCGTTCATTCTGGTGAGTGTTTACATTCCTCCACAAGCGCACTAAGTCTGGCTTTACAGAAACTCACTGATCAGATCACAGAGACAGAACAACAACACCCGGACTCCATTTTAATCATTCTTGGGGACTTTAATAAAGCCAACCTCTCCCTAGAACTGCCAAAATACAGACAGCATGTTACATGTTCCACAAGAGACAGTAATATATTGGATCACTGTTACACCACAATAAAGGATGCATATCACTCTGTTCCACGAGCAGCTTTGGGGACGTTCTGATCACTGTCTGGTTTCATCTTGAATACCGACCTACAGGCAGAAACTAAAATCAGCTAAACCTGTAGTAAGGACTGTTAAAAGATGGATTAATGAAGTAGAGCAGGAATTACAATCTTGTTTTGACCTCACTGATTGGAGTGTTTTTGAAGCTGCTGCCACCGATCTGGACGAACTCACAGAGACTGTAACATCTTATATCAGTTTCTGTGAGGATATGTGTATTCCTACCAGTACTCAACTAATTTACAACAATGACAAACCGTGGTTCACTGCAAAACTCAGTCAGCTCCGTCAGGCCAAAGAAGATGCTTACAGGAAGGGGGACAATGTCTTGTATAAACAGGCTAAATACACACTGGAAAAGGAGATCAAAGTGGCAAAGAGGAATTATTCTGAAAAAATAAGGACTCAGTTCACTTCCAACGACTCAGCATCAGTGTGGAAAAGTCTGAAATAGATCACCAATTACAAGACACCACCCCCCAGCACTGTGAAGAATCAACAACTGGCAGACGATCTGAATGAGTTTTACTGCAGGTTTGAAAGAAGGACACCCATCACCTGCCCTGAATGCCTCTCCACACAACCGTTCACACCATTCACAACTCCTGCAACCCACCTTGAATGCCTCTCCAATCAACCTTTCTCACCATTCACAACTCTTGCAACCCGTCCTGAACACCTCTCCAAACAACCTCCCCCACAAACCACAACTCCTGCATCCCCCCTCTCCCCCACACCTGCAATACAGATAAGCGAGGATGCGGTGCGCCAGGTCTTGCGGAAGCAGGAAAGGAAAAAAGCACCAGGCCCAGACTGTGTTACACCAGCTTGTCTGAAATCCTGTGCTGACCAGCTGGCCCCCATCTTCACACAGATCTTCAACAGATCACTGGAGCTGTGTGAAGTCCCTTCATGCTTCAAACACTCCACCATCATCCCCATCCCAAAGAAATCCAAAATAACAGGACTAAATGACTATAGGCCTGTGGCTTTAACGTCTGTGGTCATGAAGTCATTTCAAAAACTGGTGCTGGCCCACCTGAAGGACATTACTGGACCCTTTACTGGATCCTCTTCAGTTTGCCTACAGAGCAAACAGGTCTGTGGACGATGCAGTAAACATTGGACTGCATTATGTTCTGCAACACCTAGACAGACCAGGGACTTATGTGAGAATCCTGTTTGTGGACTTCAACTCAGCCTTTAACACGATCATCCCAAACCTCCTCCTGCCCAAACTAACTCAGCTCTCCGTGCCCACCTCCATCTGTCAGTGGATCAACAGCTTCCTGACAGAAAGGCAACAGCTAGTGAGGCTGGGAAAATACACATCCAGCACCCGTAAAATCAGCACTGGAGCTCCCCAGGGCTGCGTTCTCTCCCCAATGCTCTTCTCCCTGTACACTAACGATTGCACATCTAAGGACCCCTCTGTCAAGCTCCTGAAGTTTGCAGATGACACCACACTCATCGGCCTCATTCAGGACGGTGACGAGTCTTCTTACAGACAGGAGGTTAAAGAGCTGGCTGTCTGGTGTACTCTCAACATCCTGGAGCTTAACACGCTCAAAACAGTGGAGATGATCGTGGACTTCAGGAGAAACCCCCCTGCTCTCCCCCCACTAACCATCATGAACAGCACTGTGGCTGCAGTGGAGTCATTCAGGTTCCTGGGAACCACCATCTCTCAGGACCTGAAGTGGGACATTCACATTTGACTCCATTGTGAAAAAGGCCCAGCAGAGGTTGTACTTCCTTCGCCAGCTGAGGAAGTTTAACCTGCCACAGGAGCTGCTGAAACAGCTCTACTCCGCCGTCATTGAATCCGTCCTCTGCACTTCAGTAACTGTCTGGTTCAGCTCAGCTTCTAAATCTGACCTCAGAAGACTACAGAGGGTAGTCCGGAATGCTGAGAGAATCACCGGTAAAACCCTCCCGTCTATTCAAGAAACTGTACTCATCCAGAGTGAGCAAAAGGGCTGGCAAAATCACTCTGGACCCCTCACATCCAGCACACTCCCTGTTTGAACTGTTGCCATCTGGTCGACGCTACAGAGCACTGAGCACCAGAACGACCGGACACAGGAACAGTTTCTTCCCCCAGGCAATCCAATCTAATGAACACTTGATAATAACTGTGGAAACACATTACACTATTTATATTTAAAGACACATACACTTATTATCTAACACACATACTTAGTGTACACTTAAATTATTTTTTTGCACATAATATACTTGTACATACATAACTGCTCATTGTAATATATCTGCCATACAATTGTCAATTTGTATATTGTCATTCCTTACCTACTTATTTGTATTTTTTGTATTTTTTATTCTTTATTGTGTGTTTTTTTGTTCTGTCGCTGTCATTCTGTTGCACTGCGGAGCTTCTGTCATGAAAAAATCCTCGTATGTGTAAACATATCTGGCAATAAAGCTCATTCTGATTCTGATTCTGATTCACATGTAAGAGGCTGTGTGTCATGTTCTGTAAGAATACTTTGCATTTAGTTTGTTACTTTCTCCCACTAGTGGTCATCTAGGAGTAATTCATAGTGTTCATATATAATTCTTACATTGCTTTCATTGGTTGATAAAATCAACTGCAGCACAACAGCTAGAAAGAGCGAATCCGTGATTCGTCAACTCACCACAAGGGACGATAGGCTTGTGCAGCAGCCCGAAAGGCCAACGCCAGCAGTTCATCACTACTCCTTTGATCACCTCTTCTCCACTCGTCCAGAGCCTTGCTCTGTCAGTAGAGCCTCATTACAGTCACATTTAGGCTATGCGGACGACAGGGCAGGTATGAGTGATATTGCGAGGTACTTGGTATGTCGAGAGCTGGTGAATTCTGGCCTGATCAAATTTAATGATCGTCCAGAAAATTACTGGGCGTGGAAATCTTCATACTGCAATGCTTTTGGAGGACTGAACTTAAGTGCTGGCGAAGAGCTTGACCTCTTAACAAAATGGTTAGGAAATCAGTCTTCAGAGCACGTCATATGGATTCATTCTGTACATGTTGCCAGGCCTGATATAGGTTTAAGAATGGCTTGGGATCGCCTAGAGGAGTGCTATGGCTCCCCCGAGGTAATTGAAAGAGCTCTCTTTGGGAGGATAGAGAACCTTCCTAAAATCAGTCATAAGGACCCCATAAAGCTCAGGGAGCTGGGAGACCTGCTAAGGGAGTTAGTGTCTGCGAAATCTGAGGGTTACCTGCCAGGGCTCTCATATTGGACACCGCAAGGGGTGTCAACCCTATCGTTGAGAAGTTGCCAATTGGTCTGCTAGAGAGGTGGATAGCTCAAGGCTCACAATACAAGGAGCAACACAATGTATGTTTTCCTCCATCTGCATACTTTACAGAGTTCATATGCAGTGAAGCACGCCGATGAAATGACCCAAGTTTCACTCTCTTGACAGCCCTTGTAACCCCGTTGAATAATTCCCACAGGTATACTACAGGACCATCAAAGTTTGATCGAGTGGAAAAGAGATCAGCATATAGTGGCAAAAGCTATTTTTCTGCTCACAAGACTGGAATCACGTCACTACAAACAGCTTCTCAGGCGAACAGTTCAAGCAGCAGGCGAGGAGAAATAGACAAACAATGCCCGATCCACAAGAAGCCACACCCTCTGAAAAAGTGTAGAGGTTTTCGAAGTAAGTCACTAGAGGAACATAAAGCTTTTCTTAAAGAAAATGGGATCTGTTTCAGATGTTGCTCTTCTACCATTCACCAGGCAAAGAACTGTGAAGTAGCTTTGAAGTGCACAGAATGTGAGAGCGACAGCCATATTGCAGCACTGCATCCTGGACCCCCACCATGGGATGGGAAAAGTCCCTCCTCAGAGCATGGCGGGGAGGGTGAAAGAGAAACACTTCAGATGGCAGTCACCTCTAGGTGCACGGAGGTCTATGATAACAGTAAGGAACCTAGATCCTATTCCAAGATTTGCCTATTGAAAGTTTATCCTAAAGCACACCCTGACAAAGCTGTGAAAATGTATGTCATTCTGGACGACCAGAGCAACAGGTCCTTGGCCAGGTCTGAATTCTTTGACCTCTTTCAAATTGAAGGGTCGAACTAACCATACATTCTGCGCACATGTTCAGGGGTCACTGAAGCGTTTGGGAGAAGAGCCACAGGGTTCATGGTGGAGTCACTGGATGAAACAACAAGCGTGATGCTTCCTACACTCATTGAATGCAATTACGTGCCGAATGACTGCACAAAGATTCCAACTCCAGTAGCCACACAGCACCACACACACCTGAAGTCCATAGCTCACAAGATACCACACCTAGATCAAGAGGCCCAGATACTCCTTCTTCTGGGACGCGACATCCTCCAGGTTCACAAAGTCAGAGAACAACGCAATGGGCCACCTAGAGCACCCTACACTCAAAGACTAGACCTTGGCTGGGTTTTTATAGGTAATGTCTGCTTGGGCTCAGCCCACAAGACAGAGTCTGTGACTTCTTTTCGGACTAACGTGCTTGAAAATGGACGTCCATCTCTCCTTACTCCATGTCCCAATCATATTCAAGTCAAGGAGAGGTTTGGCAACGAAGGACTACACTGCACATCTCTTCACGGCCTTACAAACCACACTCCAGTCCTCCATGACTGCAGCCTCGGCAGCACGATTTTTGAGAGAACCAAGGATGATGACAAAGTGGGTCTCTATATCGAAGATGATCTTTACCTGGAGCTTATGGATAAAGAAATGTTTATAGATGAGTCTAATAGCTGGGTGGTGCCTCTTCCATTTTGATCACCACGGCGACAGCTGCCAAACAATCGAGAACAAGCTCTTAGTCGCCTTGCCTCTTTGTGCCACACATTTAAAAGAAAGCCTGAGATGAAAACTCACTTTGTGACCTTCATGCAAAAGATCTTCAATCACGACCAGGCAGAGTTAGCTCCACCGCTGCAAGAGAGAAAGGAACGATGGTACTTACCCATCTTCGGTGTGTATCACCCTCAGAAGCCAAACCAGATTAGAGTTGGGTTTGATTTCAGTGCTCAGCATCATGGGATTTCTCTCAACAATGTGTTACTTAAAGGCCCAGATCTGAACAACAGCTTACTTGGAGTCTTACTACGGTTCCGCAGAGAGTCGATAGCAGTGGTAGCAGACATTGAGCAGATGTTTTATAGTTTCACTGTCAGAGAAGACCATCGAGACTTCCTTAGGTTCCTTTGGCTCAAGGACAACGAACATGGTAAGGAGATTGTTAAGTACAGAATGAAAGTCCATGTGTTCAGCAATAGCCCCGTCGCCAGCAGTAGCTATCTATGGTCTTCATCACGCAGCACAATATGGAGCAAGTGAGTATGGCTCAGAGGCACAACACTTTGTGGAGCGCAACTTCTACGTCGACGACGCCATCAAGTCTCTACCATCAGCTGCTGAAGCCATAGAGCTGCTGAAAAATGTGCAAGAGATGCTTGCCGACTCAAACTTATGCCTCCATAAGATAGCGTCGAACCACTCTGACGTTTTGGATGCCTTCCCACTAGAAGACCACGCAAAGGTTTTGCAGAACCTGGACTTCAATGACAATTCAGCCCTTATTCAACGCAGCTTAGGGCTCAGCTGGGATCTTAAACATGACAATTTCACCTTCAGAGTAGCATCTACCGAGAAGCCTTTTACCCGTAGAGGTGTTCTAGCCACCGTGAACAGTCTGTTTGATCCTCTCGGATTTGTGGCGCCAATCATTATACAGGGGAAGTTCCTGTTACGAGAGTTTACTAGCATTGAAGCCCTCGACTGGGATATGCCTCTTCCACATGAGAAGGAAACTGAATGGAGAATGTGGAAAGACTCCTTGCAAGACTTGAGTGAGTTCAAGATTCCAAGAGTCTACACACCTACTACCCTTACCACCACCCAAAAGAAAGAGCTCCACATCTTCTCAGATGCCTCGGTGAAGGCCATTGCCGCTGTAGCTTACCTCAAGGTGACCAACGATAATGGAGAGTGTTGCATGGGATTTGTTTTGGGAAAGGCAAAACTGGTGCCCTTATCTGATCACACTATCCCAAGTTTGGAACTGGGAGCATCTGTGTTGGCAGTAGAAATGGCAGAGTTGATAGACTGTGAGTTGGACATCAGTGTAGACACATTGCGGTTTTATACAGACAGCAAGGTCATCTTGCGGTACATATACAATCAGAACAGGAGGTTTTATGTGTACGTTTCCAACAGACTCCAGCAAATCAGGAAGTCCACCAAACCTGAGCAGTGGCACTACGTCTGCACCACACAGAATCCAGCAGATCATGCTACACGTTCTGTACCTGCGGCCGAATTAGCAAGCACAACCTGGCTCACGGGGGCCTCCGTTTTTGTCCCTTCCTAAAGGAGAAGCCACTTCAGGAGAGGAGTCATATGAGCTCACTGATCCAGACGCAGACGTTGATGTGCGTTCTCATGCCACCACTCTCTCTACTCCATCATTTAGTCTGGGATCTCATCGTTTTGAACGAATCTCGTCTTGGAAGTCTCTGGTACAAGCCATAGGATTCCTGACACACATCATTCAGTCTCAAAGAAGTTAAGTAAAAACCAAGAATGACAGCTGTAGTGGTTGGCATCTACGTGGAAAACCTCACACGGCAGAAGAACTGTCTAAGGCAGGAACTCTTATTGTCAAGTGTGTGCAAAGGGAAATTTACAGCAAAGAGTTTGCCTGCTTGGTTGCTGGGAAAGACATCTCAAAAGATAGTTCATTGAGAAAGTTGAACCCCTATGTGGACGAAGAGGATCTTCTGAGAATAGGAGGCAGGCTCAACCATGCGTTACTCGACACTAAAGAAAAGTTCCCTCTCATCATTCCAGGTTGCAGCCACATTGCAACATTGCTCGTGCGTCATTACCATGACAAGGTTAAGCACCAAGGTTGTGTTTTTACAGAAGGCTCTGTCCGCGAAGCTGGATTCTGGATCATTGGAGCTAAGAAATGTATCAGCAGTATCCTTCACAAATGTGTGACATGTAACAAGCTTCGGGGGAAAAGCGCTGAACAAAAGATGGCAGACCTACCTTCAGATCGTCTGAGTACAGAGCCACCCTTCACCTACGTGGGTCTTGACATTTTCGGCCCATGGGCTGTCACCACAAGATGAACCCATGGTGGACAGGCTAACACCAAAAGATGGGCTGTACTATTCACCTGCATGAGCTCACGGGCCGTGCACATAGAGCTGACAGAGGCGATGGACACATCAAGCTTCATCAATGCATTGCGCCGATTCTTTGCTTTGCGGGGACCTGCTAAGCAAATGCGTTCAGACTGTGGAACCAACTTTACAGGTGCCTGCAAGGAGCTGCACATACTCCTTACCGATCCCAAAGAGCCCAATGTGAGGAGGTACTTGGGTGAAGAGGGTTGCTCTTGGGTGTTTAACTCTCCACATTCCTCCCACATGGGAGGAGCTTGGGAGCGAATGATTGGTTTCGCCAGACGGATACTCAACTCCATGCTTATGCAAACCAACCCTTCATGACTCACTCATGAGGTGTTGTCTACTTTAATGACAGAGATCACAGCAATTATTAATGCAAGGCCACTCACACCTATTTCTTCAGACCCGGAGTCACCCTTTCTTCTTACTCCTGCTACACTTCTGACTCAGAAGATGTCTACTTACCCTGCCAGGGTCCTCCTCCGCGAACCTTTGACAGCACAGATCTTCATCGCCAGCAGTGGAGACGGGTGCAGCATCTGGCCAACACATTTTGGAGCAGATGGAGACGTGAGTACCTTCCTACGCTGCAAAGCCGAAGCAAGTGGCAGGACGTATGACCTAACATTGAGAAAGGTGACCTGGTTCTGCTTAAGGATAACCAGGAGAAGAGGAATGAATGGCCCATGGCTCTGGTTACAAGGACATTCCCTGATGAAGATGGGAAGGTCAGGAAGATCGAACTCAAGGTCACAAGATCTGGGTCAGCGAGGACCTTCTTGAGACCTGTTTCTGAGATGATCCTTCTCAAGAGTGCTGAGGAATTAAACTGATTTAGTTTCCCCTTTTTATTCAGACTCAATAAGGTTATTCAGAGAGTGGTAATTAATACCAGGCGGGGAGTGTCATGTTCTGTAAGAATACTTTGCATTTAGTTTGTTACTTTCTCCCCCTAGTGGTCATCTAGGAGTAATTCATTGAGTTCATATATAATTCTTACATTGCTTTCATTGGTTGATTTTATCACATGATGCAGTCTGATCAGGAAATACATCAGTAGTTATATTCCATGCAGTCCACTTGCAGCTCTAGTCATCTTATCCTGTCTTAATTTTGTGTTTGTGCCTTGGGAAAGCATCGCTTGTAAGTTGTATTTGAGTTTATACCTAATTACGTTGATACATATGTGTCATGTAAAACGTTCTGCGATGTTCTTGAATATTTATTTGTTAAAACATGAAAACTGCTATTGTATAGCCTTTCAGTGAAGAGGTCGTCAATAGTTTGTTAGTTTAGCTGTTGAGCTGCACATACTATAATTACAAGTTTCTTACAGTTATAAGCATATTAGCTGAATGTAATATATATGTGTTACAACTTTGTAGCTTAAAGGTATATTATTTTAGGTCTGTTAATGTATGACATGTTTGGATAGCATTTAGTGATTGGTGCTATCTTTCTGTATAATTTCAGTTTTACAAAGATTCCTTAATGAGAATTAAGACAACATTAAAGAGCCTTGAACTTTACTCCAGCCTCTGACTTTCTCTTGAAGCCTGTTAGCTATCTGTCGATTTGTGTATAGTCACACACACTGAGGACAGAACACTGTGTGTGTGTGTGTGTGTGTGTGTGTGTGTGTGTGTGTGTGTGGTGTGTGTGTGTGTGTGTGTGTGTGTGTGTGTGTGTGTGTGTGTGTGTTTACAGGAAATAACAGGTGATGGTCATCAGCCAACACATGCTCTGTCTTGATCTTGCAACTCTGACATCTTGAGTGTCATGCATCATGTACATTTCACATCTTTGGATATTTTTTGGTGCTTTGGTGTCTTCAAATGGTAGGTTCAAAATAGCAGTATTTATAGTCAATTATAATATAGTTTATTTGATATTGGGGACAAAATAAACGTAATTTTGACTATATTATTATTTATAATAGTTTTAATAAAAGAATGCAAAATAATAATATAATATTGTCTCTGTGTTAGCAATTCTGATGTATTTATTACATTGTTGTGTTTAAAGCTAACCAACTACATTTCTTTAACATTACGTATGTAATATTTGGAGTAAATGAATGAATCATGTATTTTTTTATGCCTGTCAATTTAAGCTCTGGACGACTGGAATACAAGATGTATCAATTTCACCATCAACGCCTCTCTGAAATCTGAAGTCTATCTCCCATGTCACTTTAATATAAACCATTACAATGGAACATTGGCAGTGAATTGGAGATGCCATTCCACTATTGACAGTCTTGTAACGATCATGACTGATGGCAAAATCATCTTTGGTAGTCCTAGTGAAGGACGAGTGAATGTTTTTCCCTTTCTGTCTAAACATGGAAACTTCTCTATCCTCATCCATGATCTGCAGTCTTCAGACATTGCCACCTACATTTGTGAGCTGAACAGTGAATGCTGGAGGGTGCAAATCATTGAACGTCCGTACAGTAAGTTTAGGGGTCTTATTGTCATTAGTATATAACTGCACTAGTATGCATTCAGGCAAATGTTACAGTAAATGTATACAATCTATTCAACAAAACATTATTTCATTATTTTATTACCTTTTACATTCTCGCAGATTCATGACTTTTTGTGTTTAATAATTATATGTACTAATACACAGAAATATGCAGTTTAAAACTTAATGTACGTAGTGTGACATAATGCCAAGCAATAACTTCGGAGATGTTCAAAAACACTTTGAAGAAATTTTTTTTTTTTTTTTTGTATTTAGTATTTAAGTGCATGTACAGACATTAATATCTACGAAATTAAAATACAATAAAAATTTACATACACCAGACACCATGGATATTAATCAAAACTGTATGATTCTGAAACTGTTACATTATAACTATAATTTTCTTTCCTTAGAGGAAACTCTGTGGTTAGCTAGTTTCAAAACTGTCACATGCTTTGTGTGGTCCTGCAAATACATGAAAGAAAAAAAAATGAAAAAAAGAAACATCACTTGAGAAAGGCAACTTAGCTTTAACTGGGGTGGGGGTGATGTGTTTGAGTCTGTTGTGACCATTCCAACCACAATTAGATCAGATAAATTTGCATGCCTTAGTTTGTGTCTTTGTATATGTGTTTAAGTTTCATTCATTCCTTTCTTTCTTTCTAATGGGATAATACACCCCAAAATGAAATTCTGTCATCATTTACTCACTCTCATGTTGTTCCAAACCTATATGACTTTATTTATTCTGTGGAACATTAAAAGAAGATATTTTTAAGAATGCTGCCTATCACTGTATAAACACACATTTCTTTCAATGCATTTTCCAAAAAATAATAACAAAAAAAAAAAAAAAAAAAAAAAAACACAGAGATACTTTTTTTAAAGGAATTTTTAGTGTTCCACAAGAAACAGGCTCATATAGGTTTGGAACAACATGAGGGTGAATGCTATATTAACAGATAACTACAGGTCTTTTGCAGGATAAAGAGTTGGTTGAGATTGCATGATACACCATGAAGAGCTGTGTGTGTGTGTGTGTGTGTGTGTGTGTGTGTGTGTGTGTGTGTGTGTGGGTTGTGTGTTGTGTGTGTTGTGGTGTGTGTTTGTGTGTGTGTGTGTGTGTGTGTGGGGGGGGGGGTGTGTGTGTGTGTGTGTGTGTGTTGTGTGTGTGTGTGGTGTGTGTGTGTGTGTATGTGCTTTTTTTCAGGAAAAAAAGCGCATACACATTGAATGTCCGTACAGTAAGATCAGGGGTCTTATTGTCTTTAGTACTATAAATATACTAGCATGCATTCAGTCAAATGTTAGTTTGAATTAGTGAAATTAGAAATTTGTTCTTTCAAATTTAGCAGGAATCATATAATGGTCTATATTTTATTGGAGATAAATAATAAATTATTAAGACAAAATCAGCTGAATGATTTTACATGTTTTTACAACATCACTTGTCTTTTTCAGAAACTGAACCGCTGAACTCTAATCGCAACTCCTGGTTATACTTTGTTGCTGGAGCTGGAGTTTTTACTCTTCTTTTTATTATATTCAATCGCACTGGTTAGCAGTACTTTTCCTTCACTATCCACAGCAAAATTCGATGTGTCAGTATTAGCCAAATAATAAATCCCTCCTGTTTATTTGTTTGTAAAAACATATATTCAGGTTTACAAAACCGTTTGCAGTCCTTGACAGAAAAAGGCATGAGATCATCCAAATCTAGCTCTACGAATGAAGAACACCATGAAGGTAAGTTCAGTAAAACAATTTTTCAAGATTTTAAGATTTATTATTCTTATTATAATTTTTTTAATTCTGAATAAAGTATAAGCAGGTTTATTATTGGCATTAAATTTTTTTCTTAGTGTGAAGGAAGTTTTAAAAATCTAAAGAAACATTTTCCACTATAAAGGTGGAATTTAGATTGGATGTTAAAGGTTCTTCATGGAACCAGAGATGCCAATAAAGAAAAAAATATTTTTAATGTATTATGTGATATCAACAATATATATAATGTTGTGCTATAAATGTTTTGCTTTTCAAGAACATGCTTCTTCAAGTCAAACATCTATAAAATTGACTTGAATTTTTATGTATATATATATAATATATATAGACTATATATATATATAGATATATATATATAATATATATATATATATATATATATATATTAGGGCTGTCAAATGATTAATCACGATTAATCACATCCAAAATAAAAGTTTTGGTTTACATAATATAATGTGTGTATACTGTTATTATTTCATTATGTATATATAAATCCACACACTGCATGGATAGCTATTTAAGAAGAATATGTTATGTTTATATATTAAATATATTTAATATAATATATATAATATAAATATAAGAAATATAAATTATATAAATGTATATACAGGTAAATATTTTCTAAAATATATAATTTAATGTGTGTGTATTTATATAACATAACAAATATACCCGGTACACATACAAATATTATGTAACAAAACGTTTATTTTGGATGTGATTAATCGTGATTAATCATTTGACCAGCCCTAATATATATATATATATATATAATATCATATATATATATATATCATATATATTATATATTATATATATATATATATATATATATATAGTGTCTATTATGGGTGTATATGTGTATGTGTGTGGTGTGTGTGTGGTGTGGGTGTATACATACCTATTGGTGTGTGTGTGTGTGTGTGTGTTGTGTGTGTGGTGTGGTGTGTGTTTTTTTCTCAGCATTCAGAACTCCAGATCAAATGTTTTGACGACATCTACAATATTCATGTTAAGACACAATTTGTATGCAGATGTTTGGAAAATGTGTTTTTAATTATAAAGTTGAGAATATTCCAGGCCACATACATAACAATAATACACACACACAATAATACACATAATATATATGTATATATATATGTATATATGTGTGTGTATATATATATATATATATATATATATACATATATATACGTGTGTGTGTGTGTGTGTGTGTATGTGTATGTGTGTATATATGTGTGTGTATTTCTATACATTTTTTTTTCTCAGCATTCAGAACTCCAGATCCAAATGATTTTACGACATCTACAATATACCATGGTAAGACACAATTTGAAAATGTATTTTCATAAAAATAAATTTCATAATAACAAAAATAACAAAAGAATAACAAAATATCTGTTTGATATGTTTAAGTCATCCAGGCATAATACTTCAGTTTAGAAGGTGCCGGCAAGAGGGGAAAATAAAAATCATGATTTCAGATTATAAATCTGTTATTTTGTCTATCAGTAAATACTGTTGTCCTTTACTCAATCATGTGTTTTAAAATGTTTTTGTTCATGTTTTATTCATGCGTTTTGAAATGTTTTTCTATTACCATTCATTGATTTTAGTGTTTAAAAATGGGTTCTCCAGTAAACCAAAACATTTAAAAATACACACATAAAAATCATATTATCAAATGCTTTCAATCAACATTTCCTTTAAAAAATCTTTCACTATGAAATTCTGTCATTATTTGTAATGTTGTGCACAAATGATCTGAATACAAAAAAAAAAAAAAAAAAAGAATTATGTTGAATAATATTGACTGTATCTATCTCTTAATCATCCTCATCTACTATTTCTGAAAAAGGTATTTTTTACTCTGTAGGGTGTAGGAGTGCACAGATGGCATGAGATTAAAAAAAAAAAAAAATATAAATAAATATAAAAAAATACAATGAGATTAATATATATATATATATATATATATATATATATATATATATGGTATATATATATATGGTATATATATATATATATATATATACAGGCAGACTAAAAAGCCAAAACATTATTTATTTTAATGCTTTTTGGAAAGTTAAAGTTTCTTCTGCCTAATAAGCCTGCATTTATTTGATCGTGCCATGTGAAAAAAAAAATATTATTGTGGATATATTATTACAATTTAAAATAAATTGTTTTTAAATTTATTATACTCTTTAGCAGGAATCATATCATCATCTATATTTCTATCGATGCAGTTGAATTATTAAGACAAAATCAGCTGAATCATATTCCATGCTTTCCAGAACATCACTTGTCTTTCTTGTGAAACTGGAACCGCATGAACTCTAATCAAGAACTCCAGCTAAAACTTTGTTCTGCTGATTTTTACTAATATTTTATATCAGAAACCAGCAGTAATTTTCCTTCACTCTCATCCACACAGCAAAATTCACTGTGTCAGCATTAAGCAAATAATAAATCCTCCTGGGTTTATTTGTTTGTAAAAAAATATCTGCATAAAACCGTCAGCAGTCCTTTGACAGAAAAATGCATGAGATCATCCAAATCTAGCTCTACCAATGAAGAACAACCCATGAAGGTAAGTTCAGTAAAAAACAATTTCTCAAGACAAAGATTTATTGAGCATCTTTCTTATCAGAACAAAGTATAAGCAGGTTTATTATTGGCACTAAACTGTGCTGATATATATTCATTTGTGCACGGAGATTTGCATGAATTGATAAAACCTAAGTATATGACATTTAAGACCATACGGATTTGCCGCTTATTGTCTCGAAGCCACAATGCAGTGTGAAATTACTGCTAATAGGTCTTTTATTATATGATATAAAATGTAACAGCTCTTAACATACACTCTTTTTATTCAGTCAAATTACTTGTGCACATCTTAAAGGAATTTTTTCTTAGTGTGAAGGAAGTTTTAAAAATCTAAAATAAACATTTTCCACTATAAAAGGTGGAACTTTATCATGCCAAAGGTTCTTCATGGAAATCATGATTTCAAAGAAAAAATTTTTCTTCTGCACTATGGATACATTACATATACACTGTCATATCCACTTTGCCTCAAGAACATGATGCCCTCGTCAAACTATATCACGCATTTATATATGCGTGTGTGTGTGTGTGTGTGTGTGTGTGTGTGTGTGTGTGTGTAAAAAAGTATACATATTCTCAGCATTCAGAACTCCAGATCCTAATACTTTACAAGTTGTAAGCACATATACCAAGTGGTAAGACACAATCATGGATGTTTGGAAATGTGCTGTTTAATTATGAGTTGAGAATATCTATAATAACAAAAAGAATAACAAAATATCTGCTTGATATGTTTTAGTCATCCAGGAAGAATACTTCAGTTCAAAAATAGCCGGGCAAGAGGGGGAAAAAGAAAAATCATGATTTCGGATTGTAAATCTGCCTTGCCCACGAAAATACAGTTGTCCTGTATACCCAACTGTTTTATAAATGTTTATATTCATGTTATATTCATGCCTATGTCGCTCTATATATTACCATTCATTGATTATAGTGTTATAATATGGCTCCCTTGATAAGTGGATACTTATATATACCACATATCTGCCTCTCTATGTTCAGTAGATAGGTACAAGATGGAAATTATAGAATGGGTAAAAAAACTCTGAGAAAACTCTAGAGCATCACAAATCTCTAGCTAGCGTCCAGTAAGTTATGCACCATCTGTTCCTGGGTCCAGTGCAGGTGATGCTAATGACATTTTTAGTAAATATTCTATTCTGTAGGTACTCTTAAGAAGTGTATATGTAATATTATACATGTTACTTTCTAAATTAAAAATATCTATCCAAATTCTTTAGTTTTACTTTTGCAAATGTTATTGCTAGACCTATTAAATACAAATGCAACCATTACTACCCTTAAATCTGTTCAAAGACAAAATTATGATCTCTCTCTCTCTCTCTATCTCTCTCTCTCTCTGTGTGTGTGTGTGTGCGTCTAGTTCTGTTTTTTTACACTAGTTCGTGTGTGTGTGTGTGTGTGTGTGTGTGTCTGTGTGTAATATGTATGTCGGTAAAAGAGAGAAAAAACAAATTCTTATTCTGGACTAGGATTGAAACAACAACTTATTTGGACTTAAAATGGATGACTGTAAATGTCATATTTATTCTGTTTAAAGGCCTGGCAGTAGATTCCCTTCTGTTCTCCTGACACTCAATACTGTATATACAGTACTTATAATAACTACAAACTCCTCTTGTGTTTTTATATCTTAACCAAAGCAAGCTTTTAATGATAAGAAAAAGCTTAATAAAAATACATGATTTTAAAAATAGAATAAGTAAAAATGTACAAAAGCTTCTGTCACTTGGGCAGTAACTTTTATGCAGTAATATACACTTAAGGTACTAATATGAATCTTTAAGTGACCATATGAACCCTTTATGTACAAAGGTGTAACTTTTGAAAAATACTGCAATTACCTAAGTGACAGCTTTTTGTACCTTTCTTTCTGAGAGTGAGCCTCCAGTGTTACTTCTTTAAAGCCATTTAGGGAAACAATAGCCAGTTCTCAACACTTATATGCCCAATGTTGTGGTGTTGTTGCAAGCAGATCTTAAAATAAACAATGCTGGTAAGCAAAGGTGTATCGGCTACAGTACAACTCCCTAGAAAAGGGGAAAACTTACTGCTTTGACTGAAATAAAATGGATTCTTTGATTTCCATTTCCCAGCTTTCAAATAAATTAGCTTGTTTGATTTAAATAGTAGTCATAATTGTTTTATAATTGCAGAAATTGATTTGCAGTGAAATAACTAACTTTTTTGCAATAAATTTGCAACATATGTAAATTAAGGGGCAGAGGGTGTATAATATAAAGTTGGCTTTGTTATGCAAAGAAACTGTATGCAGCTTCCAATTAAATGCTTTGTGAGTGAGTTGGACAAGAATAATTTTTTGGCACTACTGTACTCACTAGTTTTATAACAGTGGCATGCATATAATAATGTGAGGTGATCTCACATTGACTTTGCTACAGGATGTGGTAGTCAATGGAAACCTGTTGCTTGAAAGGTAAGTGGTAGCCCAGCGCTTTCGACTATACAACCTCAGAATACAATGAAAAGGTAAATCTATCTACCCTCAGCCTTTAATGTTATCAGATGCATCACAAATCACATTTTTCACTGTTTGGTTAAGTAGCTGCATCACTAATCTGGCAGTAGTGGAAAATAGCTATGTCAGCCAAGCAAGCAGCTAAATGATAAGTAAGCAGTGAAATCAGAGCCTCAGGCCACCAAGCATGTAAGAGGGGCTGTGTGTGTGTGTGTGTGTTTACAGGAAGGCTACAGGTGTGACGGTTAATAAGCCTACACATGCTCTGGTCTTGATCTTGCAACTTTGACATTCTTGGAGGCATACCGCCGTATATCTCACATCTTTGGATATTTTTTGGTGCTTTGGCGTCTGTCTAAATGGTAGGGTCAAAAATAAAATAGGCAACATTTATGGAAGTCACGTATAATATAGCTTGGTTTTGATACATTAAAGATAAAATAAATATACCTTTTGACTATATTTATTATTTATAATAGTTTTATTAAAAGAATGCAAAATAATAAAATAACATTGCCTCTGTGTTAGCAATTTGATGTTAGTATTACATTGTTGTGTTTTTTAAGCTAAACCAAACTAAGCATTTCCCTTAACATTATGTATGCAATGTTTCGAAGTAGTCGAATGGAATTCAAGTGTATATCTCTTTTTTATGCCTGTCAACTTATGCCTGGACGCACTGTAACACAGGATGAATATATGCCGCCACTGGCCAACGCCTCCTCTGAAATCTGAAGCCCATTCCCTCCATGTCAACTTTGATATAAAACCATTATAATGGAATACATTGGCAGTGAATTGGAGACGTCCATCTCCAATCATTAAGAGTCTTGCTTACGACTATGACTGATGGCAAAATCATTCTTGGTAGTCCTAGTGAAGGACGATGGTGAATGTTTTTACCCTTCTATCTAAACATGGAGAAACTTATCTATTCATCATACATGCTCTGCAGTCTTCTGGGAAGCATTGGTAATTTCATTTGTGGAGCTGAACAGTGAATGCTGGAGGGGTGGGAAAATCATTGAAATTAAAGTACAGTAAGATCAGGGTCTATATTGTTACTAGTATATAACTGCATTTTAGCATGCATTCAAATGTAAATGTACACAATCCATTCAACCAAAACATTATTTCATTAGTTTATTACCTTTTACATTTACACAGATCTATGACTTTTTGTGTTTACTAATTATATGGATCTAATCTACAGGAAATATGCAGTTTAAACATTAATTGTATCGTGAGGTGTGACAAATATGCCAAGCCAATAATCTCTGAGATGTTCAAAAAATACTTTGAAGACATTTTTTTGTATTTAGTATTTAAGTTGCATGTAGAGATATTTACTATCCAAAAATTAAGTACTGTATATACATGTACATTTCCAGCAGATACCAATGGTTATTAATCAAAACTGCTAAGGATTTTGAAACTGTTAGTATTATAACTCTAATGGTCTTTGTAGGAATCAGTGAGTCAAAACTCCTGGTTTCTACTTTGCAAGCTGGAGCTGGATTGTTATTTCGCCTCTTTGATTGCATTTAGCCTGTTATCAAAATGTCTGTGGTGAGCATTGTTCTTTACACTTTTTAGATAGTATGATTTTAACTGAATTTCTTTTTATATTTATTATATGAAAAATAAACGAAAAGCACAATATCTATGTATTTACTTCCACCCTATTTATTTATTTCTTTCTTTATTTTTTTATTTTTTTGAATTATTTTAATTCTCTTCTCATGGGATAGGAAAGTGTGTAGATACATAAGATCCAAATCGAATCCAGTTAATGGAGTACCAGGAGTGAAGCTGTGAGCAGTATAACAAAACACCTGATAAGTGCTTGATGTTCTGTGACATCAAAAATGTCTGGAGTTTCACTGACATCTATTTCAAAATCATTTTTAGTGGTAGTAATTCCCTGAAGAAACATAGAATATGTGAAAGCAGTCGAGCATAGATAGAAACAAAAACAAGAGGGGTAAGAGAAACATCTCTTAAATGCTTTTCTTACAAGTGAGATGCAGTTTGAAAAAAGCATAAGTAAGATATGGTAGGAAAAGGAATGCCACCATTGCACCTCATACAAAAATATTAATCAAAGGCTGCTTGGAATATTTGAGAGAGATTAGACTTTAAAAGTTAGGAAAATGTGCTTTTAACAACATGAAACCATTATATATGCAGTATTGTGAATTTCTTTGGGTGAAAAAAAAAAACTGGCCTTCTGATCAAAATGCAGCTAAAGTAAAAACAGTACATTGTAAAATATTTAGCTTACATAACATTATTACTCTATTTTATAAATATTTTTAAATTTAATAGCATTATACTGAAAAAGCTGTAGCCTTTGCATTAGCCATTATTCCAGTATTCTGACAGTCCAGTGTAGAGATCTAAAAAATAACAATTGAAAGTTCAGATAGAATTGATTTACTTTATATTAAACAATCCAAAATAATGCAAAATGTATCACAACGTGGCATACAAAGACATTTCAGTTATAATTACAGATGTTGGTTTGTTATTATTATTTTTTCTTTCAAATAAAATGCTGAATGTAAAATCTTTTTTTTTGTACATTTTATTCATTTAGCAGACGCTTTCTATCCAAAGCCACTCAAGCAAAATGTGGAAACACAACACAAAGTTTATACTAAAGAGGATAAAAATAAAACACAAGAAGTGTTTGTAATTCAGAGTTTTTTTTTGAGACATCGATTAGAATAGTACATGCTAGACCACATAGGAGGGACATATAAAGTCAATCTCATGCCAATATATGATACATTGTTCCTGGCTCCCCATATGCACTTTGCATTCCATTTGGGAATTTCCAACAGACCAAAATCAAACTAAAAATTTTTTCTGGTCAAAGAATATATGATGTATATGATGTGGTATTTTGATTAGATTACATCAGAATAAACATTGCATTTGGCTGTTGATCTTATTTCTGAAAGGTGTGAGGAGGGGCCCTAAACTGTTTATGGTGGTATGAATGATGTATTTTGGACTTATTTCACTGTTGTAAAATATAACATTAATGTATTATTTTTCTATGATTTTTGGTAAAATTATAAATGCATTTATTTTATATATAGAAAATGACATACATGCTCCAAATCAAAGTTCTGCTGTGCAGCCGGGGCAACATCCTCAAAGAGGTGAATCATCTTTTTTTTTTTTTTTTTTGATTTATTATATTAGCTACTTTACATGATAAATGATGCAAATCTAATTTTGAAAAAACAGCCTTTAGAGCCGTTCCCGAGCCAAACAAAGAAGTCATCCTTCGGATGCAAAACCATACTACGGTAAGACAATATTTGTGCTCGAAAAAAAAAAACAGATTAACTGCATGTGCTAAGAATGAAACTAATTCGAACATCTGTTTGAAAATGTTTTTTCAGTCAACCAGGCGGAGCTCTTCATTCCAGTAAATGCTGGCAAAAAAACGGAAAAAAACTAAAACGTGATTACTTTTCATTGTTCTGAATTAAACGTCATTTATTTTGCATATAAATGAAGGTTTATTAAGGCACTTTTTTTATATCAAATTACTGTAGCTACTGTAGTGTAATTATATGGTTTTCTTTCATTTCTCTGACAGAAAAATGTGTATAAAAATCCAAATATATGGAGACTGAAGTGAGACAGTGACAGCAGAATAATACATGTTTTCAATCAGCATAACAAAATTGTTCATTATAAACAGTTCAATATCTCAATAAATTCTGATGTTTAATGATTCATGTGAAGAATTCATTTCATTAAAAAAATCTGTTTGTAAAGTGACATGCACAAAACATTAAATGGAAAATAAATGCTTCAGAATTATTATTATCCTTCTGGCCTCCTTTGTTTTGCATATTACAAACAGCAGTTTATACATTTTAATATTTTAGTTGGTCAGGTCTTTCAGTTCGTCTCAAGTTGACATGTAGTTTTCAGAAATTAGCAAGTACATTGTTTTGACATTTTGATCTGGAGGTCACTCGTTTCTGAACATAATTAGTCATAAAATTATCTCTTTTAAATCAAAATTATGTTAACTCCTCCAAATCTGGTAATTAGCATTTGTTTACAGGAAGTAGCCTACTATCTGGTTATGAAGGGCTGTATATTTGAATTAATTTTATACTTTACTGTATATGACTTTTGAACATATATAATGTGATGCATTCCAACCAGAATACACATTTTCAAACAGAGACTGTATTAAAACGTTTTTTACACGAAATAGCTGCTACCATTGAAAACCGCAGGAGCCACGTGTCATCCAGTGCTGCAGGTGGCGCTAACGTGTTTTCGCACGAGGCCTGTGCGTAAGAAGAGACGAGGGGTTTCAATGCTAACGTAAACTAAATCCGGGAACTTGTAAACATGATGATATAAAGTCTTCTGCGACAGGTAACGTGTGATTATGACTTATTAATATTCTGCCGAGCTTTTATGAGATCGCAAGAGGCGGAAAAATACAGTTGAGCAACGTTAGGAAGTGATAAACGGCAACTTTGAACGGTCACAGACATGTCAAAATCAGAGAAGAGCAGAGAAACAGAGCACAGTGACTCAAGAAAGCTGCCTATTGAATCAGCACAAAGACAAACCTCTTCAGGCAGTGAAGGAAAAACACTTCTCTTCTTGATCGTAAACTGGGGTGAGACTAGGCGCGGAAAGGGAAAGGGACCATCAGCTGACTCAGTACTTGTTTAAAGGAAGGTTAGTAGAAAACGTTGCCCACAATGAGCAGGCTAGCTGACAGACATGATATTCTGTCTCCTGGGCGGATCTATTCCTATCTGCAGCTAGTTCTCTCGTGTCTGTGGTTCTTTCTTCAGGTCTTTGCAGGGGGATGGTTAGGATTGGTGTGACTCGCCCAGGGGGGGTCGCAGCCAACACTGTTGCCCAGAGGGGTTTGTCCATGAGATGGGGGGGGTCCGCTGGGTGAGGACCTGGTGGGATACCAGGGCGGCTCGATGACTTGCTCGGAACAAAGGTTCGAGACATACGTATTTAACACGTCAACGTTGTTAGCTGCAACTTCTCAAAACTACACTCTTTGGGCATTTGCAGCCACTTTCAAAATTATGGCATTAATTTTTTTTTTTTATTATTGCATTTCTTTTTAACGTCCTTTTGCATTTTTTCTCATATCGGTACACATGAATATTAAATACATGACAGATTGCTGTTCTGTTTGCTGATGGAGATTCCTTGCAGACACCAGTTATCACAGTACAGCATTGTGTGTCCCTGGATGAAGCGGCATTGAGAGGAGCCCTGAAATACAGTATGGTGGGCCATATATTTGCAATCTGTGGGGTTTTACTTGAATTAGTTACCTTTTTGGAAAGATGTTATCATGTCTTTTATATATATATATGTGTATATATATATATGTGTATATATATATATATATATACACACAAAAAAGCACTGCAGTGGTTCCATGTTATAGTGTTGTATCAGATGGTAATAACATGTTAATCCAATGTATTTAAAATAATACTATGGTATTAACATAAACAATATCCAAAAACACCTAGGTGATACTGTGGTATTTTATTTAATAAATATATGTTATTTTGTATGCAGATATTTCACTAAATCTTTAATAACTAAATGTTTGTTTTGCAGGATGGTTTGCTTGGGTTACTCAAGAAAACTCTGTCAAAAAGGTCCCGTTGTCGTAAAACCCCCCTTCAAAGTGGTTCGTGAGTGTCCTCAGCAACATTAGAAACAGAAAAAGCTCAGCTCTTTTTTATGAGAACTGTCCTGTGTTCACGATCCCTGGGCGTACGTATCCGGTCAAGGAGAAATTCTGTAATCTTATTGGCCCAAAAGACAAAGATAGTTTCTGTCTATGTCAAAGAGGTGTGTTGGGACACTATATATTATTACAAACTTTACCTTAATTACAAAATTAGTCTGTTTGCAGGGGAAACATTTTTGAAAACCTCTAAGAGTGTTCTCACAGACTGTAAAATGTGTTCTGTTTGTTTATCCATAGGTGGTGAAGGTGACTTTAGATGTGGCACACAAAATGAAGCAGCCGTCTGATATTTTGGTCTTCCTGACTGGTAAGTTCAGCGGAGTACACCATTGGTTCAAAATGTTTTGGGGTCAGCAAGAAATTTGTATTTTTATTCAGCACAGGCATATTCTATGAACAAAAGTGAAAGTAAAGACATGTATAATGTTACAAAATGTTTCAGTTTTACAGTAGCTTGCAGATTTTTTTTAGTGGTAAAAAATATATATTTTTATTTCCAATATTCCTCTTTAGTTTTTAAGCTCTGGTGCTTGTGTTTTAAACAGGGCAGTCTGAAATCGAGGGAAAGCCTGTGATCTGCTCTTTGACAAAGGCTGAGATCTTAGACTACTACCGTTACGATGCTCCCATGACCGAACTGTTGAAGTGCTTCTTATCCTGCCTTTATATGGGTCCTGCCAACAGGTCAGCCTGTCTTTAGATTTCGTCCTTAAAAGCTGTAACAGAGTGAAATCAGAGAGATCAATACATGTTTTGTGATTTAAATTTTTTTTTTTTTTTTTTTACAGATCAGCAAAGGCAGATATTCCAGCCTGCACCAAAAGGTGTGTGAGAAAGTGTGTGGTAGCGACGAATATTGCTGCAACTTCACTCACAATTGATGGAATTAGGTAGAAACAAGTTGTACTATATTAAACAAGCATCAATTCCTCAATAAGTAAAAAACAGCAGATATCAAAAATTATGTGTGAGTTATGCTCAGAGGAACTCTTGTTGTATCACATTTTTTTTTTTTTGCTGTATTGTAGATATATCGTTGACAGTGGATTTGTGAAACAACTGAATCACAACTCAAATGTTGGTTTGGATATTTTGGAAGTGGTACCTATATCAAAGTGAGTGACCTGTGAAAATCTAGAATTTATTTATTATTTTATTATTAATATTATTAAATGATTTTTTTTCTAACATATTTTGTTTATAAAAGAAAAAAAAAAAATACACACACACACACAAAAAAAAAAAAAAAAAAAAAAAAAAAAAAAAAAAAATATATATATAGATATATATATATATATATATATATATATATATATATAACTATATATATATAGTATTTTATTTTTTATTGATTTTATTTTAATTTTACTTTTTTTGTTTTGGTAATACATTTTATATACAGTATTCATTGAATTGTTTTAATCTCATATTTTTTTTGTATTATATGTTGCCATGAATATTGTGGTCAAAATGAGTGTTTTATGCTACTTTAGTGAGGAAGTAACTAATTTATCCAAACAATAGAAAACAATTCCATTTGTTTTGACTTTTTATTCTATTTTAATAAAAGGTTTTGATGTGATGAGTGTTTCCACACAGGAGCGAGGCTCAGCAGAGAGCAGGCAGGGCCGCCCCTGGACGAACCTCTGCGGGAAAATGCTTCAGGATTTACAGTAAAGACTTCTGGGACACATGCATGCCTGAGTACACCATTCCAGAGATTCAGAGGACCAGTCTAACATCTGTCATTCTCACACTGAAATGTCTCGGTATCCATGATGTGATTAGGTATTGCCAGTCTGCATTATTTTTGGATTGTTTAATCGGTTTGTTAATCATTTAAATTTGAACACTTTTTTTCCAATTATAATTTATTTAGATTTCCTTACCTGGACTGTCCAGAGGAACGGTTTATCCTGACCGCTCTGAAACAGCTGTATCAGTATGATGCTATTGACAGGTGAGTGATATGCGTTCCACAAGCCGCTGCCTGTTATGTAAGAAAACAGCTGAGAATACTGTAGAATACTGCCAGCTGCAGTTTTTCCAGAAGCCCATCTTGCCCCAGATACTGCTGATATTCACAGTACACAGTCAATAATGGCACATATTGTTCACTGCTTCAGTTTCTGTAATCTTAATTAAAGTGCTAATATTGTCTTTTTTTTGTTGCAGGGAGGGGTGATGTGACCAGGTTGGGGAGGTTGATGGTGGAGTTTCCTCTTCCTACTAATCTTACTCGTGCTTTGCTCAAAGCTGCCGCTCTCGGGTGTGAAGACGTAATGCTGCCTGTGGCCGCCATGCTCTCAGTAGAGAACATCTTCATTCGACCAGGTAATCATTTCTGTTTGTTGTCACACATGTCTATCACTTAAAGTTGGCATGAAATACATATTAGTGTTTCATTTTGACATTTTTTGACCTCCTGTAATATCAGAACTCTATCTTTTGTTGAAATGAAAGAGTTCTCTCTGGTGTTGTATGCAGGACTTCTCCAATCATTTAGTCCTCTTAAGCCTTCTACACACTGCATGATTTTATAAGAGCATTACAAATCACACTGTGCGACGTGGATCTAATAAACTTAGGTACAACATGCATGCGGGACTATACAAGTATGACACATAGTGACTCGTTAGGCTATGATGCAAGTTACCATTGAAGAATAAAACCTCAACAACATGCGTGAGCAGCAAACAAAAAGAGCATGACGAATGAAAATGTCAGAAAATGATCGTAGCCTATCTTTGGTTACAAGAGCGCGACACTGGCCATCTTTGAACCTCTCTCACTGTACAACATAGGACCACCGTTTAGGAGCCACGATCACAGAAATCACCACGATTGTTTCACAATGCCAATCTTTTGAATGGGACAGCCGTAAAATCACTGCAGTGTGTAGAAGGCTGATGAACACAGCCAAGTCTCTGCCCTGAATTCTTCTCTTTTACGACAGTCTGTTACACTTGATGTGCCACAATACAAAAAAAAAGAAATTGTTTGCTACTTCTGTTTCATTGCAACTTTACGGTAGGTATACATGTCACATAATCGTGTGTTAACTGAGCACATCCTGTTACAAATTATATATATTAAAAAAATCCTGTTAATGTAATGGTAAAAATAAAGAAGATTTTGTTAAATTTATAGTACAAACTAAAATTATTTAGTAACTCACCTTGAGAAAAAAACGAAGTTAAAAAAACAGTAGAGATGCACTGATAATAAAATTCTTAAATTCTTTTTACATTATGCGCCTGAAAACTGATAAATGGCCCATTGTAAAAATATAAGTAAATGAGAAATAAAAGACAAACCTATAATTGTTATACAACAAAATTGTCCATTAACAACATTATAAATGTATAGTTTTATATGCAGATTTTTCACTATAAGTTTATATGAGTAACTCATACTTTTTTATACACCATATTAATAGGTTTAACAATATTTTACAGTAAAATTAAATGTCCTTTCCCGTTAAAACTAATATATTAGATTAGATAAAATGTTGCTTCTTCTTTTTTTTTTTTTAGTTTTGTTAGGTAAACCGAGGAAGTGCACAAAGGATCAGAGCAGAGATCAGGGACACAAAGAAATAGCAGCTTGTGCTGGGCACTCCAATGATTTTTTCTCATGCTGCTCTGTGTGTTTGAGAAGTGCAGAGATCGAGGTAGACCCATAAAGGACTGACTCTTCCAGAATGACTAAATAAAATCCACAGCTCTTTATGGAAATCATGTGAAATGTTGGTATTCATTCTTTCTTTGGTTCTTCTAATATCAGCCTGAACAATCCATCTGCCTGGTGCAAAGAGCACCGTGGATCCAACTGGCGAAGCAGTGAAGTCAGCCTTCAGCGTTGAGACTCAACTGAGAGAGATTCTTCTACGCCTAAAGCAGGTAAAAGTTTTCTCTACGTCTGTATTTTGCTTTTATTGTTATTAGCTGAATTTCGTACAACTTGTTCTTGACTGTTTATGTAGCAGAACGAACTTTCCACATGAGACGTCTGAAGGCAGTCGGGAGTAAATTGTGAACTGCTGCGGCAGTGCCTTTGCCTGGGATATTTCACCAATGTAGCCAGGGAGGGGTGAGCACCACACTGTTATTGCATTACATTAAAAAATGTATTTATTAAAGCCGGAAATTAAGCTGTTCTGTTTTCCTCATCTAGATCTATTGGGAAATCTTTCTGCACCATGGATGGACATGGGTCCACCGTTCTCATTCACCCCTCATCATGTGTAAGGAATTAAAGCCATGCAAAAGTTCCTCCAAAAATGAATTACTCACATTCATGTTATTTCTAAGCCTGTATTAATTTTTCTTTGAATGTTTTAACCAAACACCCACTGTAACTTCTTTTATTCAGCTCTTTGGTCAAGAATTGATCTGGATTGGATCATCTTCCATGGACGTGTTGGTCACCCTCGGGGTGTACGTGAGAAACAGTTTGTTTCCTATCCGTTCGAGTGGGTGCAGGACCTGTTGCCGAAAAAAGCTGCATGAAATCGACGTCTATGAGCTGAGTAGCGTTGCTAGGGAAAAAGAAGTAACCGGCTATGAAGTAACCGATGAAGAGATGGCCCAATGGGAGAAGAAAGAGGCAGCAAAAAGACAAGCAGGTACGTCTGAAGATGGCTGAGGATTTTGATGTAGTCCATATTTTTGTAACACACATTTTTTTGTGTTGAAAAACAGAAGCCACACAGGATGCAGCAAAGAAGTTGGAAAAAAGAGAAAACGATGAAAGGCTCAGATCACGCAGAGAGGCTCGTGCTCGTCTACTTGGAGCGAAAAACAGCATCGGCTTACAAAGAACCAGGGCACTTGACGAGGATCAACTATTCACCCAAGATTCTGCAGCTGAATGAATACAAAGTACACAAAGACTTTATAATCTCAGTTTCAGAACATAATCGTCTCCTTTTACTGCCACAGCACTGGACCCTGTGGATTTTGAATATGGTTCATGAGTCACAAATATGAAATGAACACATTTTATAATCTTTTATGTAGATAATAAACTGTTTGTTGTTTTTTTATTTTTTGATACTGAGATTTTTTTTTTTATTATTATTACATCTGTAAAGTGTGGACAAAATCATGACAGATTTTAAAGCAGTGTCCTGCATCCCAGCACATTCAAGGGGAATTTTTGATTGGTGTCATCCCAAATGGAAATCTATTGGACACAGTTTGATCACTACTAATAAGATTTGCTGAGGATTAGTTCAAGTGGCCCTTTCTGGGGTTACCAAAAGGAGGGTGACCATGAGTCATCCAGTCATTCATGGCAACTGATTTTCTTAAAGGGATAATTCACGCACCAAAAATTAAAAATTTAGTACCGTTTTGAAAGTCCAAGACCACACCAACAGCTGACACATCAAAGAACTAGCACTGACAAAGAGCTGGCTGTGTTTGTCACCCCTTGTTCCACCTGCGGCCTGGGGGCAAAAAATTTGCACTGAAACACACCACAAGGATTATGGCAATAGGTAACTTGCACATATGTTCTGTTCATAATTGGTTTTGAAAGGCCCAGTTTTGCCCAAGATGCCACAACGGGGTCCGACTAGTGCCAAGGGTGCGGAACACACCTAAAACTGGGCCGACAGGTGTGCAGGTGTGCAGCACTGGCCTGACATTGGTTTGGTGTGTCCCAGCCCTAAGAAACGCCTGGTCATTTATGACCCATGAATAGAATTAGAGTAAAATGAATTAAGGAACTCTTATTCAGACTCAAAAAGACTCGTTTATTGAAAAGCATCGAAGACTGAAACATTTATCCCCTTCTGCAAAATAATCTCATCTTTATTAAAATAATTTAAAAAGGACGGGTTGTGTAGGTTAAATGTAGTTTTTTTTTTCCAGTAGCCGAATTCCCTTTAAATTTAGCTTGCGCTCAGAAAAACGATTCGCGTTGTGAAAATCAACGACTCAAAATTCATCTCAAAACAATGATTCGTTCACGATGCGAAAACTGTTACCACTAGGAACGCAGCCGGAACACTTTGACCCCCGTACATAGAATATGAAAGAACTGAATGATCGATGTGGCAAAAAATGAAACGAATTATTTAATACCGACTAGACGGACTCATACCTGCGCCTATAAGTCAAATCTAAAACTATCAGCTGCCCGAACGCCTCAATACACCAAATCCGAGCTTCGCGCATCGCCCGGCTTGATTAACAAAATCGCTGAAATCGCGAAATGTCCTTCCGCTGCAAAGTCCGCGCCGCTGCTTCCGGATTGTCAGTCTGAGCTGTTTCCGCCGCCATTGCGGGTCTGAGGCGAGGTCCATCCGTGCAGAGAGGGCGAGTAGAAGAAAAAAACATTCAACCATCTGGCGGATTGGCTTGACAAGAAGAACACACAACCCTTGCTTTCTCTGTCTCATCAAGCCGACAGAACCCGCACTTGATCTGTTTTTGACTCGGCGGTGTCCGCGGAGAGAGGAGGTCGTCGCGCTCGCTAAAGCTAGGCAGAAATTTTGCGAGGAGTCCGGCCGGGAGGATTGAGAGAGCAGAAAGCCCAAACTATGGCTCAAATTCTTCTGCCTATCCGCTTCCAGGAGCACCTGCAGGTGGGTTTTAACTACGGTTAAAAACCGTATGAGACCGGTCACCGCATTAATAATCGGCGGCTCTGCTGTAACAGAGGGTGACGGTGCTCGTTAGCTTTGGCGCTAGCTTAATGAATGACCTCCCATCCATTTCAACGGCTCTGTACCAAAAACTCGCGAGCTGCCGGACAGCATCTTTAAACCGGCGATTTAATGCGTGTGTGATTCTAAAAACTGCTGGATGTTCGAATTTAAACGTTCGAAACCGCCGTTCTGACAGAAAATACTAACGTTAGCTGTTCGAATCGAACGAGCTTATGATGCAGTCTGGGTAACGTTAGGGCAGGTCGCTAGGATTTTGGGACAACATGCAGGTGCACGCAGTGATCGGGGGAAGGATTAAACCAGCTTTATCAATCTGCATAGATGATGTGATTGATTTGATCGCAAAATGTGCGACTGAATAAACGTGACTCGAAGGGTCCACGTTACCAATGGGAAAATGTTCCTTTATTGCTGATTTAAAGGGATAGTTGATCGTAAATGTCTATATTAAAATCTTGTAACTTACTCAAAAACCAGTGTTAAAGATGTTCATTATAACTAGCAAAAATAATAAGTAAAATCATGGGTGTGTATTCACCCCCCGAGATTTCACTAGTCGATTCAGATTTCGATTCGATTCAAAATTCGATTCGCTTGGATTTATATCAGATACGGACCACGTCAGTTTTTCTCAAGGAAAAACTGTACAGGATTCCAGATTCAATGACTATGTGTTTTTTGATGTAACAAGTCAGAAGAACTCAAATAAAAAGAGTTGTATCCAAACATTTAACATGCACATAATGTCGTTTTTATTTCAGCTTATTGGTGGTTATACTTATGTTTCTAACACCAATAATTTTTCCCCCTTATATTAAATGAGACCTCCCTCACAGGTTAAGTAAAAATATGTTGGCATATATTTACGCAGAATGCTTCGCTTCTAGAATTATTTTTCTACCTAACAAACAACGTTTCTGGACATAAATGGCTTTTCAGAGGTAAATTGTGCTTTGATATTGTTTTCCAAGACTGTTTTATTGAGCGTCTTTTCATGGTTTAAACACTGATTCTGCGATCACATGAGACAGTACTGTGGTACTGTTTCTTTCAGCACACCTTCTGATGTTTATTCATGTTTATCTCATGCTATAGCTGGTATTAAAGAGGAAGAGATGTGCTCCAATTTCATGGATAAAATTGGACGGAATTTGAAAGCTGAGACTTTTTCATTTCATAAGTAAAGCACAATGCTTATTGTTTTAAAGCATGCATCAAATATTAAAACAGCATATACTAAATTATAAATTTTTGGAACTTAAGAATTTATTATATTAGTTCATACAGAATAAAGATTGATTAAAATCAATTATTTGAAATTGGTCAACGCATCCCTTGCTTTAAAAAAAGATGCCATGTAAGTCAATGCTGGCTGATGCTGCCACTCAACATTTTTTAGTAAGCTGTCCCTTTAAATAATTTTTGTAACTATTATTTAGGATGGTGTATTAAATGTATATATGGTGTTTATCAACACTGATGTGTGATACATTGAGTAGATAGATGGGATAAATATATCAGATTTGAGTGCTGATGCATGGATATTTGTTGTTTTGCATGACTTAAATTCCAGTTAACCGGAGTGTTAATGTAATATGAAACGGGCCTGACTTGAGTCATTACAGTGTATTGTGTCATTGTCCAGGTGCATCACAGTGGGGGAGGATGATGGGGCTTGTGAGATTGTACCTGATAGAGCCCTATATTTTTATCTCAAAACGTCCCATAATCATTGAAATAGACTCGCAGCAGACACATTTATGACCTCTAGGCAGTGTATGAAAAAAAAAAAGGCTACCTAGACAGCATTTTGATTGCAAAAATGAATCTTGTGAATACAAAAAATACTAGTATTGTATCTAACAATGGTAATTAATGCCTATCCATCTCTTACAGCTCCAAAACCTGGGCATAAACCCAGCGAACATTGGGTTTAGCACGCTCACGATGGAGTCGGATAAGTTCATCATCTGCAGCTCCGGGAGAAGGTGGGCGAACAGGCCCAGGTGGTGATCATCGACATGAGCGATCCAAATACACCCATCCGCAGGCCCATCTCTGCAGACAGTGCCATCATGAACCCAGCCAGCAAAGTCACTGCTCTTAAAAGGTAAGACACAGGGGCACTGAAGCCATCTGAAAAGTCGGGGGGACACATTAAGGCATGGCATTTTTGAAATGTAATGATAATTTTTGGCATGAATATAGAAATTTCCATGAGGTTGTGTGTTCCTGCAACCCCCCTCACCACCCCCTCAATATATAACATGACTACAATATCTTTGAAATGACTATATTTTTCATCGAGACATTAACATAGTGTATGACTTTTGTGATGCCAAATGATGTAATTATTTTAAAATACCCCTCCCATAATTCCAACAAGTTTGTTCATATTCTCAGCCATCTCTGTCTCGTTAGGTATTAAAGCTTCTTGCTGTAATTTTTGGGTTAAGAATAGCTTTTAAAAATGCTCATTGGAAAGTCTCTTGCCGTCATAAATGCTTTGTCGGTTCTTGCTTGTTTTTGGTTTCTTTTTTTATTTTTTGTTTCTTACTGCTTTCTTATGTTTGCAGACGGTGAGTTGAATTTCATCTATCCTGAGTTGTGGGATTTTGAATCGTGAAATGTGGGGTCAATCTGAATGCCTTGTGTTGAATGATAGGTTAGCCATGTAAGGAGGGGGTTGGGATTGTGTAACATGCATGTAACATGGCAACAGCCTGTTTTTACCTTGTTTAGTGTAAAATTAAAGACATTTTGTTGTTGTTAGTTTGAAATAACAATATTCAGCGCTTTATGTATTTTTTTTTGTTTTGGCACTTGGCAGATTACTGTTAATGCAATGCATAGGATGATGAATATGTCGGTAAACTGATAGATTTGCAAGGCAACTTTCTAATATACTTCACTCCACAAGTCAGCTGTAAGAGTGAAGAGTGCATTATGACCTTGAAAATACTGAGATAAATACTGAATGTTGTAAGATTGTCTTATAGTTGCAGTTCTGTTTGTATATATTATTATTATATATGAGAGATTCAAAAGTTTGGGGTTAGTAAGATTTATTAAAGAATGATATCAATACTTTAATTTAGCTACGATTCATTAAATTGACCAAAAAAATTACAGTAAAATGTTTACTGTTTTACAAAAGATTTCTATTTTAAATAAATGCTGTTCCTTTGAACTTTAGTCTGAAGAATCCTAAAAAAAAAAAGTAACATTTTTTTAACATTGATAATAATGAGAAATGTTTCTTGAGCAGCAAATCAGCATATTTAGAATTATTTCTGAAGGATCATGTGAAAATTCAGCTTTGCATCACAGGAATAATTTACTATAAATATCTATTTTAGATAAGGCCCAAATAGTTGTATTATATTGTATTTTAGTCTGTTTATTTATTTATTTATCCTTAAATGTGTTTTCTTAAATGTGACATTGTGTTTTGTTGTGTGTGTGATTTTTTGTATTGTGCTTATGTGCGCCTTTTACCTAAGACAGATTTCTATTACTGGTTGATAGACAAGTTTTTGATTCTTGAATCTTTAAATAGAAAACAGCTCTTTTAAATTGTGGCTATTACTGTTTTTACTTTTTTTTTTTGATTTTTTTTTTTGACCAAATAAATGCAGCCTTGATGAGCACAAGAAACTTATTTCAAAAACATAAAAAAAATTTACTAACTCCAAACTTTTGAATGATAGTATATTCATACTAAGTGCAGAAATTTATTTTTCTGAACCTTGAGGTTATATAATAAATGCATTTCTTAGTAATATTCAGAATTTATGGTGTTTTCCCCCTGATGACATTGTAATGTACAAGGCCAGATGTTTTTTTTTTTTTTTTTTTTTAAAATAGCCTAAAGCTCACCAATAAGTGGTTTACAGAAATTTAAATCAAAATATACAGTGACCCCCTAAAAATATTTGGACACTTTTTGGCAAAAGGTTTCAGTGCCATTGCAAAATATCAAATCAAGTGCAAACAAAAGCATCTGCAAAAAAAACATACTTCAACCCTTTCTGAGAACTAATTAGATTTTTAGTGACTGTTTTAAGTCTGCTTTTCCATAATTTCTACAGACAGTTGACAACCAGAAAGTGTCCAAATACTTTGGTCTTAATTTTATTTCAGTGATTTGCTTTGATTAAAAAAGTGTGCTTCTGCTAACTTTCTTTCAAATAAATGCTACTATTTTATTTTTATTGCAGTGGTATTCATACATTAAGTGTGGCTTTAAGTGTCCTAATGCATTTTGGGGACACTGTATTTTTATAAAAGTACAATACATATCTGCAGATTTAGCCAATTGCAATCCATATTTTAGGCAAGAAAATTTGTATTCACTTATGCCTGAGGTAAGGTGATTCATTTGATTGCAGACAAAAATAATATTATGGTTTTTTTTTATTTTATTTTTATTTTTTTACATGAAACAATCTGCATTGCATTTTTTTTGTAGTGCAGAGTATATACATATGAGTTCTTTACTAATTATAATTGATAAGCTTACTAGATTTAGAACATCACTAAAATTGTCCTACTAAATGCAGATCAAAACTCAGCTTGATGTTTGTAAATGTTTTGCAGTGTTTTGCCCTGTAGCTGTTCCTTTTGCATTGTAACTGCTTTGTCATGTTGTCCATATCTTTGTCGTTACCTTACACTCACGATTTAACATACACATGTTGTTAGCATTACGCTTGATGTCTGAATGGTAGCTAATTTAAATTACACTATTCTTGAACTAGACAAAAAAAAAAAAGTCGCAGTTTTTTTTCAAATGACCCCTGTTCCTGAATTTCAGCGGCAAAAACCCTTCAGATTTTCAACATTGAAATGAAGAGCAAGATGAAGGCCCACACCATGACCGAGGACGTTACATTTTGGAAGTGGATCTCTCTCAATACCGTAGCACTTGTGACAGACAATGCAGTCTATCACTGGAGTATGGAAGGAGACTCACAGCCCATCAAAGTCTTTGACCGACATTCCAGTTTAGCAGGCTGTCAAATTATTAATTACCGCACTGACGCCAAACAGAAATGGCTGCTTCTGATTGGAATTTCTGCACAGGTACAAATAACATTTTGATTTTGTATAATTGTGGATTTCAATTGCCTTATCCATTCCCATTAACCTGCATGTCACAGTGGTTGTCGTTTTCCTGCTGAAATGCCATTTTTAAACCTTTTCCTGTAAGCAAAAACCGCGTTGTGGGCGCAATGCAACTTTACTCAGTGGACCCGACAGAAAGGTGTCGCAGCCGATCGAAGGCCATGCTGCTGGCCATGGATTTGCTCAGTTTAAAAAGTTAAAATGGAGGAAATGCTGAGGAATCCACCCTTTTCTGCTTTGCTGTTCGGGGACAAGCTGGAGGAAAGGTCTGGTTATTCATTTAAAGTGAACGTCCGTTCCGTTTGGAAATAAATAGTAGTTATTTTCATTGCCATCTAAAGTAGTGTAAATTTAATGTCACTCATGTATTTTTTTCCCCACTGTAGTTGCACATTATTGAAGTTGGAACACCTCCGTCAGGTAATCAGCCGTTTCCAAAGAAAAGCAGTCGATGTGTTTTTTTCCCCCCAGAGGCCCAGAACGATTTTCCGGTTGCCATGCAGGTATTTATAGTTTTGAATATTTCATGAATATTATTAAAATTTTGTCTGTTGTCTGTTGGGGCGTTAGGTTTAAACCACATAATTTCCCATGGCCATCAGAAAAGAACAACAATTTATTTCTTTATATATTTTCAAAAAAGGTAGGAGACTCACTTACGTCTCTGCTTTCTTGTCTTCTTCTAGATAAGTTCCAAGCATGATGTTGTCTTTCTCATCACCAAATATGGCTACATCCACCTGTATGACCTTGAGATGGGCACCTGCATCTACATGAACAGGATCAGTGGAGAGACCATTTTTGTCACCGCCCCTCATGAAGCCACATCTGGCATTATTGGAGTGAACCGGAAGGGACAGGGTACTGACCGCTTTATCTGCTGTAATTGCACACAATAAGAAGAAAAGTGGTGCATTGGCTTTGTTTTAGCTTGAACATTTAGGCTTGATTGGTCAGCACATTTGAATGGAGCAGCTGAGCTAGTTCCAGACAGACACCAGGCGTTTGTTTTCTCTGTGTAGTTGGTCTGGGCAAACACACCAGCTTGTGTTCTGTAGTCTACTGTAACAGGATGCCATCAGTTGATGAATTATTTTGGAGCTCAGACCCAAGTGTCATTAAAACATGCAGAGAGAGTGCAGAAATGTGATCCCTGCTCATTGTTACTCTCCCGTTTGTTTTTCCCCTCCTCCTCAAACCACATGACTGTCAGTCAAATGTATTTATCAAACGTCAATCAAATTTCAGAGCGTTTCCTAAAGATCATCACAACAAAGATTCTTGCAGTCTTTACTTTTCATTTTGATTGATTTATTAGGAAAATTAGGATTTAAATATCATATTTAGGTTCTTTTATAACTCAAGTATGGTTTTTGTCTGGAAAATAACCAAAGCATCTGGCTTGACGTTAATAATCAAACAAACCATCCTTTTCTCATGATTCATAAGTTAAGCAATGTTTTAATAACATTTCTACTTCAAACTGCAGTATGCATTAAAATTTGATAAGATTGAATCATTTCCTTTGAATCGATTCATAGTTTGAAATTGTTCACCACAGGTATTACTATATCATATTTTTTTTAAATTAATTTAAAAATGTTGGTAATCTAAAAATATTGGTAAATGTAGGCGATGCTCTATTACTATTTATTATATTGTTGAATATAAATGAAAATGGTAAATATAGTTTTGTTCATTTAATAAAAAATACATGTAAAAAAAAAACATGCAAGTTATTTATATGCATTAAAGTTATTACTTGCATTAAACATTTTGAATTCACTTGGAAGTGGCTATTTGTTTAAAAATGATGGTAAATGTATTCATTTAAAAAAAAAATGCAGTCCATAATGCATTATGATGCTGTAACTGGGGATGAAGGAATCGCTGTAAATAACAGCATTTGTTGAGTCCTCGACACATACAGTGAGAACAGTATGTGCCACTCAGTAGGAGGTAGAGACGGCCACTGTAATCCTCTTATTGCAGTCTGCACTGTGTTCACTCAGCCTCAGTCACTGACTGATGACCAGCTCTGTCACAGGCTGTGCTGCAAACTTAAATAAGTGCATAATGGGATACCGGCCCATCCATGTATGTATTACTCTGAGGGTTACTTTAGGTGTTTAAGGGCCCAGATCAGCATTATTTGGAGCCAATCAGTGCATTATTAGGTGTTATGAATAGAGATTAGCCAGCATTAGCACTAATTTGGTACTGCAATGGAGATTATGTGCTGGTCTTGGCACACAGAGATTTGTTTATCTGAGAAAGCCAAATAAACTTCACAACAAGCGTTACTGATACTGAAAAGATGGATAATACAGAAAAGGTGCTCATAAGTGGCTTGTGGCTGTATGTCTTAAGATTGACGAAGCCTGAACATTTCAATTTCCAATGGGTTTACAATAGTTCAATTTCAGTAGTTGGTATAAATATGTGTGAAATTCATGAGTTTTGACAACACTTACGGTGAAAATGTTGTTAAACAGTCTGCATTCAAAAAAATTTAAAGGAAAATAAATTAATATGTTAAAAAAACTTAAGAGATACTCCATCGCAATTCGCAAAATGAAAATTTTGTCATTAATCACTTACCCCCATGTCGTTCCAAACCCGTAAAAGCTTTGTTCGTTTTTGGAACACAATTTAAGATATTTTGGATGAAAACCTTGAGACTGTCCCATAGACTGCCAAGTAAATAACAGTGTCAAGGTCCAGAAAAGTATGAAAAGCATTGTCAGAATAGTCTGTCTGCCATCAGTGGTTCAACCGTAACGTTATGAAGGGATGAAAATACTTTTTTTACACAAAGAAAACAAAAATAACGACTTTATTCAACAATTACTCTTCTCTGTGTCTCTCCAAATCAGTGTAGCGCCATTTTGGCAAATCTGAGCAGTACGCAGGCGGCACACGCTCTTCTGTGTCAGCCGCGCAGATGCGCTGTTTGCTTTTAAACCAAAGCGTAAATACATGTAAAAAACGTATCCTTGTGGCGCGGCTGATACAGAAGATCACCTGCGTACTGCTCAGATTTGCCAAAATGGCGCCACACTGATTTGGAGAGACACAGAGGAGAGGAATTGTTGAATAAAGTCATTATTTTTGTTTTCTTCGTGTACAAAAGGTATTCTCGTCAGTTCATAACTGCAGACGACAATGCTTATGGCAGATCGAGTATTCTGACAATGCTTTTCATACTTTCCTGGACCTTGACACTGTTATTTACTTGGCAGTCTATGGGACAGTCTCAAGCCTCCCTGTTTTCATCCAAAATATCTTAAATTGTTTCCGAAGACGAACGAAGCTTTTACGGGTTTGGAACGACATGGGGGTAAGTTATTAATGACACAATTTTCATTTTGGGGTGGAGTATCCCTTTAATTCATGAAAAAAGTATCATGCATGAATTTTTCAGCATTCATAATAAGAAGTGTTTTTTTGAGCAGCAAATCAGCATATTAGAATGATTTCTGAAGGACCATGTGACACTGAAGACTGGAGCAATGAAGCTGAAAATTCAGCTTTGCCCGTTACAGGATTAAATGACATGTTAAAATATATAAAAATAGAAAGAGTTATTTTATTTCAAAAATAATTACCCAACCCACCCCAAATTATAATTCTGTTTAATTTGTAGTGTGAATTATACTGTTGGTGTCTGCATTCTGTGTCTGACACTGTCTTTGTCAATTTTTTTTATCAGGTTCTGTCTGTCTGTGTGGAGGAAGAAAACATCATTCCTTACATCACTAACGTGCTGCAGAACCCTGATCTGGCCCTCAGGATGGCCGTCCGCAACAACTTGGCAGGTGCCGAGGAGCTCTTTGCTCGCAAATTCAACAATCTGTTTGCTGGTGGAAACTACTCTGAAGCTGCCAAAGTGGCTGCCAATGCACCAAAGGTACAGCAGTCTGCATCACACAACCTGACGTCTCATTAGTCTTTGTCAGGCAAATGTTGGGGTTTCTGATTGGCTGTTGGGTTCTTGCAGGGCATCCTGCGCACCCCCAGACACCATCCGTCGGTTCCAGAGTGTTCCTGCTCAGCCCGGTCAGACTTCACCCCCTGCTGCAGTACTTTGGGATTCTGCTGGACCAGGGCCAGCTGAACAAGTTTGAGTCATTGGAGCTTTGCAGGCCCGTCCTGCAGCAAGGCCGCAAAACAGCTCCTGGAGAAATGGCTGAAAGAAGACAAGGTAGATCCTCTTTCTGAATAAATATGTAGCCATAATTGGATGAAACAATGTCATATCAAATAATAATGATAAATAAAAAATAATAATATACAATAAAATAGACATACCCCAGGTTTAATACATGGAAAACTTGGAAAATCAGAGAATTATAATAATATCATTTTTGAAAAGTCAAAAAATGCCCCATGCTGTGGGATTTTTTTTCTGTTTTAGAGTAAAAGTGAGTAACTCATTCTTTGTATTTCCATTTTTTTAAGGGATAGTTCACCCAAAAATGAAAATTGTGTCGTCATTTACTCCCCCGCATTTTGTTAATTTGTGAAACTCCTGATATCTCTATGAATAATGCCATTATTGTTGCTTAATGTTATGATGTGGAATGAAATCCTGCTGTTTTGGGTTCCTGCAGCTGGAGTGCTCTGAAGAGTTGGGTGATCTGGTGAAGTCTGTGGATCCAACTCTTGCGCTTAGCGTTTATCTAAGAGCCAACGTTCCCAACAAAGTGATCCAGTGTTTCGCAGAGACTGGGCAGTTCCAAAAAAATTGTACTGTATGCAAAAAAAGGTGAGTTTAAATGTTTTTTCCCGCACTAAATTTTACATTGCTCAATAAACTGCTCTATCTATGTGAGTGATTTAAAATTTGAGCTCCATCCTCTAATGCGTGGCCATCTGTGTGCAGGTTGGCTACACTCCAGACTGGATCTTCCTGTTGAGGAACGTCATGCGGATCAGTCCAGAACAAGGCCTGCAGTTCTCTCCCAAATGCTCGTTCAAGATGAGGAACCTCTGGCTGACATTACTCAGGTCTAAGAGCATTGTTTATTTTATTTGATAAAAATTGGCATTTCTGATGATAAAGTAGGTGAACTTTGAATTTGCAAACAATTTTTTGTTTTATTCTACAGATTGTGGATGTGTTTATGGAGTATAACCTGATCCAGCAGTGCACTTCTTTCCTGTTGGATGCCTTGAAGAACAACCGCCCCACTGAGGGTCCTTTGCAGACTCGTCTGTTGGAAATGAACTTGATGCATGCCCCACAGGTGCTTCATATAAACATCACACACCTCGAAATGTCCCCTTTTTTTGCAAAAAATTTGTGATAACGTTATTTTTTTAAATGATATTTTCCTATTCAGGTGGCAGATGCCATCCTGGGGAACCAGATGTTCACTCACTACGACCGAGCCCATGTGGCACAGCTGTGTGAGAAGGCAGGTCTTCTACAGAGAGCTCTGGAGCACTACACTGACCTGTATGACATCAAACGAGCCGTGGTCCACACCCACCTTCTAAACCCAGAGGTACGGCCCACATTCTGCTTGAGCTTTTACACTCAGTGTTACTCTAACATTCATTCGCATTTATTTGAAAGGAATACGACTCTTAAATGTTGATAGTTGTGTCATGGCTATCAGTATTTTGTGAGAACATGGTACTTCTGCACTGATTGATGTGGTAAGATGTTGTGGTCCGGCTGCAGTGGCTGGTGAACTACTTCGGCTCTCTGTCAGTGGAGGACTCTCTGGAGTGTCTGAGAGCCATGCTGTCTGCTAACATCAGGCAGAACCTTCAGATCTGTGTCCAGGTGGCCTCCAAGTATCACGAGCAGCTCTCCACCCAGTCGCTCACAGAGCTCTTCGAGTCCTTCAAGAGCTTTGAGGGTAACAATGCACCATAACCGATTGTCCTAAATTTAGGACAGGACAATATAGCTTAAAGTATTATATCTCTAGTTTTTGTTTTTTGTTTTAACTATATTCATTGTGTACCTCCATATTTGTATATTTGATCTGACATGTCCATATAATTTTAATAACGGTACATTAATATGTTTTTATAATGAAGTGCCACATGGACACTTCCCCGAACAAGTTTAAACAAGTGTTTTATATTGATTACCATATGAACTGAGTCATGGAAGCGAATCAGATCTCATGAGCATATGTGATTGTGTGCCCTGCAGGTCTGTTCTACTTTCTGGGCTCCATTGTGAACTTCAGCCAGGATCCAGAGGTTCACTTCAAATACATCCAGGCTGCCTGTAAAACTGGTCAAATCAAGGAAGTGGAGAGAATCTGCAGAGAGAGCAACTGTTATGATCCTGACCGTGTGAAGAACTTCCTCAAGGTTTGACTCCTTGAATTTCTGTTTTGTGCTTTAAACGAGCATCTTAATGGAAAAGTTCATTTTGTTATTAAGAACAATTTATCTTGTCTTGAACAGGAAGCAAAACTGACCGACCAGCTGCCCTCATCATTGTGTGTGACCGCTTTGACTTTGTCCATGACCTGGTGCTCTACTTGTACCGCAACAGCCTGCAGAAGTACATTGAGATCTATGTTCAGAAGGTATTCGAGACATGATTGCAACAACTCTTATGATCCTCAGGTGATCTCCTCGGCTCTCTGTGTGGTGTTTCCTGTAGCGGTGGCTGATTGAGCAATTAACTGGTTTTGTCAGGTTAAAACCCCAGCCGTTTACCCGTGGTGATTGGAGGGCTGCTGGATGTGGACTGCTCCGAGGACGTCATTAAGAATCTCATTCTGGTGGTCAGAGGCCAGTTCTCCACTGATGAGCTTGTGGCCGAGGTGGAGAAAAGAAACAGGTAGAAAAAGAAACACTAAAATGGAAAATGGTTCAATTTAATAAATGTATAAATAACACTTCTCTTAATCTGCTGAATTAGCACAGTTATGTGCAGATATTTCAAATTGACTAGTATTAGTGTTTAATATTGTTGGCATTGGTTTGATTTGGCTGATATTTGGTTGATTTCGGTCTGTATTTGACTATTTTGATCTATGGCAGACTGAAGCTGCTTCTTCCGTGGTTGGAGGCCCGTATCCACGAGGGCTGTGAGGAACCTGCTACCCATAATGCCCTGGCTAAGATCTACATCGACAGCAACAACAACCCTGAGCGCTTCCTCCGAGAGAACCCCTATTATGATAGTCGCGTGGTGGGCAAGTACTGCGAGAAGAGGGACCCCCATCTGGCCTGTGTGGCTTATGAGAGAGGACAGTGTGACCAAGAGCTCATCCATGTAAGGAACGTGGGTGCTTTTCATTTTTTAGCCGTTTGTTGCAGTAGAATTTTTGAAGAGATTGCTCATTGAAAAATCCAGTTTATAAAATGGTAGGAAATTGCTATAAATGTTTTTTTCATCACATTCACAGGTTTGCAATGAGAACTCGCTCTTCAAGAGTCTGTCCCGATACCTTGTGCGTCGTAAGGACGCTGAGCTGTGGGCTAGTGTGCTTCTGGAAAGCAACCCTTACAGGAGACCTCTAATCGACCAGGTGCAAATTAGAAAATAACTTAACAGTCAACAAGAAGCTTTATTTGCTACCTATTTTAGTTACTTCATTTCACATTTCCCAGTAGAACTGCACAACTTGAAAAAATGAAATTGAAAATTATTTGTAATGTGGAACAATTGGTGTTACATACCAGAATATAATCAGATGATTTAAGGGGAGGGGCTAAAGAATGAGGGATCGGTGATGTCACCAGAAAAGGAACATTGTTTCAACCTGTTCGCCAAAAGACTAGGAATACCATGTGAATGCTTTAGGAAAGAAAATGGGGCAAATTTTGAATTCATGTTGACATTTACAAATTATAATCTCAAAAAAAGTGCTTTAAACATAAAGATTAAATCCTGTTTATGTTCCCGCCCACCACAGGTTGTTCAAACTGCCCTGTCTGAGACTCAGGACCCTGAGGAAGTCTCTGTTACTGTCAAAGCTTTCATGACTGCTGACCTACCCAATGAACTCATTGAACTCCTGGAGAAGATCGTCCTGGACAACTCTGTTTTTCAGCGAACACAGGTCATTTCATCTTTTAGAAACATTTGAGCGATGACAGAATATAAAATGATTTCCATAAATGATTTAAGAGAGTTAAACATTTGCTTTTCCATTATTTGTGTCCCAGGAACCTGCAGAACCTCCTGATTCTGACAGCCATCAAAGCTGACCGCACTCGTGTCATGGAGTACATCAACCGCCTCGACAACTATGACGCCCCAGACATCGCTAACATTGCCATTAGCAATGAGCTCTTCGAGGAGGCTTTTGCAATCTTCAGGAAGTTCGATGTGAACACATCAGCAGTGCAGGTGCATCTTTCATCTCAAGTATCTCTGGGCTGGAATATATTCTATGTGAACACACTTTCTCTTTATCGTTTCTGCATGTCAAATAATTTGTTGCCTGACTTGACTGTAGGTTCTTATCGAACACATTGGGAATCTGGACCGGGCCTATGAGTTTGCTGAGCGCTGTAATGAGCCGGCCGTGTGGAGTCAGCTGGCTAAAGCACAGCAGCTGCAGAAGGGACTGGTGAAAGAGGCCATTGACTCTTACATCAAAGCTGACGACCCTTCAGCCTACATGGAAGTGGGACAAGCTGCTGCCCAAAGTGGTACGAACCAATAAAAAGTGCCTGATTCTTTGACTGAAATACAAAACTTCCAAGTTGAGGTGTTCATAAGCATGGGAAATGTTTCTAGTAATGAGATTTAATGTTGTTTTCTCAGGAAACTGGGAGGATCTGGTCAAGTTTCTGCAGATGGCTCGTAAGAAGGCCCGTGAATCGTATGTAGAGACCGAGCTGATCTTTGCCCTGGCCAAGACCAACCGTCTGGCTGAACTGGAGGAGTTTATCAATGGGCCAAACAACGCACACATTCAACAAGTACGAGTCTCCTAATTTGGCTAAGAGTATTATACTGCTTGGTTAGAAATAAATGGGGCACAATTTGCCAACAAATGTGACACAGATGTCTCATAATGAATCTGGTTTATTTTCATAAATTTGTTTTTATAATTTGCAATATTGCTATATATGGATATATTCAGATGTAAAAAATAAATAAATAAACTGAACTATTTTACATAAAAAAAAAAAAAAAATATATATATATATATATATATAAAATATATATAATGAAATTAAATCATTTCTAAACCATTAAATATTGCTGTTTAATTAAAAAATTACAAATCAATGTATCCAACTTCTAAAAAGAATAAATTTTTTTATGTAAATGTCTGATCTTAGTTTGCTCTTTTTCTGTCTAGGTTGGTGACCGATGCTATGACGAGAAGATGTACGAGGCAGCAAAACTACTTTATAACAATGTATCCAACTTCGGCCGTCTGGCCTCCACTCTGGTGCATCTTGGCGAGTATCAGGCTGCTGTTGATGGGGCCCGCAAGGCCAACAGCACAAGGACCTGGAAAGAGGTCTGGTTATACATTCTAGGTTCTTGCTCTTTTCTGCAGTTACACAAAACATTTTAAGTTGCAGGTTAACTTGTTGTGTTTGTTAATAGCTCTGATCCCATTTGTTTTGGCTCTATATATTGTGTTTACATTGGTGTCAAAGGTGTTGTCTGCTTGTAGGTTTGCTTTGCCTGTGTTGATGGGAAGGAGTTTCGTCTTGCTCAGATGTGTGGATTACATATTGTCGTTCATGCTGATGAACTTGAGGAGCTCATCAACTACTACCAGGTGAGAATGATTTTATTTAGGTTTTATGTGATTCTTTCATAGAGATATTAATCGTGGAAAGCCTAAAAATATAAAGGCATTTTAAAATGGTGATTTCCAGGTCTGAAAAAGTTGTGAAAATATTGTATACTACATTTTGAAATTTTGCTCTTTGTGAGTTTAATCATTTTTACTGCATTTTATAAACAAAGTCCTACTACAGTATTACAAACACACAGAGTAGAGTATAAGGAAATAATAGTCATTATTATTATTGTCCGGATAGGAGTCTTTTTTAAAATGATCCAGTTATCACAAACAACTCAAAATCATAGAATTCATTTCAGGGTGGCTTGAGTGTGTCTGTCCATCTCAGAGTCCAGCAGGATTGATATTTATGGTTTCTCCATCAGGACCGTGGCTATTTCGAGGAGCTGATCACCATGCTGGAGGCGGCGCTGGGGTTGGAGCGCGCTCACATGGGCATGTTCACAGAACTTGCTATCCTCTACTCCAAATTCAAACCGCAGAAGATGAGGGAGCACCTGGAGCTCTTCTGGTCCAGAGTAAACATTCCCAAGGTCTGTCTGCTTCTAATATATAAATTGATGTAAATGGAATTCTTCTATTTGGTTCAAACTAGTTAGCATTAAAAATAGCATATCTCAGGTGGTACATCTTTATGTATTGACTGATGGAACAAATTGATGAAACATTTCATATGTCTGTTCAGGTTCTGAGGGCAGCAGAACAGGCTCACCTGTGGGGAGAGCTAGTCTTCCTGTATGATAAGTATGAGGAGTTTGACAACGCCATTATCACCATGATGAACCATCCTTCAGATGCCTGGAAGGAGAGCCAGTTCAAGGACATCATAACCAAGGTACTATCACACATTTCTCATACTTTAGGTTAGGACTTCTTCAAACAGTTCACTAATTTGACTGAAAAAGTAGTGTTTTTTTATTGAATTTAACCTTTTCTGTTAACTCTTGTTGCAGGTTGCTAACGTTGAGCTGTATTACAAAGCCACCCAGTTCTACCTGGAGTTCAAACCGCTGTTACTGAATGACCTGTTGATCGTATTGTCCCCACGTCTCGACCACACTCGTGCCGTCAACTTCTTCAGCAAGGTACTGTGTGCGACGTTTGCTCACCATTACATCTCTTTAAAAATCAACCAGTTGATTGTTTTTAACCGAATGGTTTTATTTTTTTTTTTAAGGTCAAGCAGTTGTCTTTGGTTAAACCATACCTGAGATCTGTACAGAACCACAACAACAAGGCTGTAAATGAGGCACTAAATAATCTCTTCATCACGGAGGAGGATTATCAGGTATATATACGCACCATTTTGGACACAGCCTGTAATTTTATAAACAATCTCTTGGTTGGCAGCTTTGCAATCTGTCGTCTTTTGTTGTTTTTTTTCCCACAGGCTCTGCGTACATCTATTGATGCTTACGATAACTTCGACAACATATCTCTGGCTCAGAGCCTGGAGAGGCACGAACTCATCGAGTTCAGGCGAATCGCCGCCTACCTGTTCAAAGGAAACAACCGCTGGAAGCAGAGTGTGGAGCTCTGCAAGAAAGACAAACTCTACAAGGTCTCACCCTCAGCAAACCCTCTCTCATACTAGGGTTTTTTAATATTTTAGATAGCAGGGATCCCAAATATGACCTTTCTTATGTGAGGGACTCTCATGCTAAAATTGAAAACACATCTGTATAGTTTTTTGTGTAAAGAATTTATGCTGTTGAAAATGTATCTTATAAATAAATTACATCAAGTCATCATAGTAGCATTTATAAAATTTTTTACTTATATTAATAAATTTTTGATTTATTATTTTAATAAAATTTTTACATGCAGGACCTTGTTAACTGAATCTTTGTTCTTGTCTCTCCTTCACAGGACGCAATGCAGTATGCTTCAGAGTCAAAGGACACAGAGCTGGCTGAGGAGCTGCTGCAGTGGTTCTTGCAGGAAGACAAGAAAGAGTGTTTTGCTGCCTGCCTGTTCACCTGCTACGACCTGCTGAGGCCCGACGTGGTGCTGGAGACCGCCTGGAGGCACAACCTCATGGACTTCTCCATGCCCTACTTCATCCAGGTCATGAGGGAATACCTCAGCAAGGTGAGCCTCCATCCTCTGGGTCTCATGGTGGACACGGTTTGGGATGAAAGATGCTTTAGACTGAAACTTTTCTCAGTGGAATTGCTTTATATCTGTTCCAAAATGCAGTGAGCTGCCAACATGCCGCGGCTGCCTTCTAATAGATTCCACTCGCAATTGATTCCGATAAAGTTTGGCGTTATCATATTGCTAAGCTAATAACACAGTATTCTAATAAACAAAAATGCATAGCACCTGCCTGCAGTACCTGCTAAAAATCTTTTTATTGATACCTTTCAGTAAAAATATTTCTCTTGACCATTAATTATTTTCATTTTATGATTGATGATGATTGATTAATTTATTTCTCTACATTAAAAATAAAACACTAAAACCTAATCACTCATTTTAAATATCACGTTAATTTAGTCATTTCAAATGTATAGTATGAAAAATAGAATTCATTTTGAGATCTGCTTTAGATTACATTTAAAAGTCTTAATAAATTATTAGTATTTTAAAAGATTATCTTTATCATTGTCTAATGCTCCCTTAGATGTATAAGGAGAACTGAACATGTACAACTACATAAGCAATGTATCGGCAGAGACTGACAGATTAAAATTCTTGTAACCGATATGATATAAAATACCTTTCAGAAGTTTGGGGTTAGTAAGATTTTTTTGAAGGATGTCTCTAATACTTATCAAGGCTGTGTTTATTTGATCAAAAATTAAGTAAAACTTTAATATTGTGAAATACTGTTACAATTTAAAATAGCTGTTTTCTATTTTTAGATATTTTAATATGTAGTTTATTCCTGCGATGAAGAAGTTAAATTTTCAGCAGCCGTTACTCCAGTCTTCAGTGTCATAATAGTATTCTAATATGTTGATTTAATGCTCAAAAAACATTTTATGAATAGAAAGTTAAAATGAACAGCATTTATTTGAAGTAGAAATCCTTGGTAACATTATAAATGTCTTTAATTTATTTTATTCTTTGTGAATAAACTTATTCATTTATTTCCATTATTATTATTAATTTATATACCACTATATTGGGCATCCAAACTATAATGATTTAAAGGCTGCTGTGCTCGCTTGGTTTTGGAGCCTATTTTAGTACCGTCTTTCCATATTAGCATAATTTGGAATCTTTCTCTTGAGAAATCTTTTATAGTTTTGTTTCTCCTTTCATTCATGAACATGTTTGGACCAGACATTTATTCATCAGGAATATTTCAGTTCCCATAACTTTAACCATTACCTTTTTTTTTTTTTTTTTTTTTTTTTTTTTAGTGAGTTTAGATTTATGGTCACACTAGGTAATACTGAACCTCTAGTGAAAAACAAATGATGGTTGAGCAACAGGGAGGACATTTGATTTGTATCTTCTGTGATTTCCTGCTGTTAACACTTCTGGTGATTGCTGCATTTGTTCTCTACCTGCTTTTTGCAATACTGGACTGTTAAGTTTGCTTTTTTTCTTAAGCTGCCACTCTTAAATTCCCTTTCAGGTTGATGCAATTAAGGAAAAGGTGAAGGTTCACTCTTATTCCATCTTTAACCCTTGTAGTTTGGAAGACTGAAACTTTGAAGAATCTGCATGAGTTCTTCCCTCCCATGTCACTCTGCTGCTTTTAACTAGACTTTCCTTGAGTTTCTTCTAGATTACTCACCATCCGTTTGCCAGACGCTGTGGTAGTTGGCCTCAGACCTGTAGATGGTAGATAGCTGGAATTAGCTGATGAACGCCACTAAGCTGTCATTTCATTGACTGGACGTAACTAGTTTTTTTTTTCTTTTCTTTTTTCTTCATTGAATTTTAAAATCATATAATTTTAAAGTTCCTCCGCTAATTCAGCTGTAGACTGATTTAGGTAATTAGGTTAAAAATGAGATGACCGCAAAATGAAGGGACCACATTTTCATAATTTATATTTTTATACAGAATTATATTTGCTACTTGTATTAAAGGGATACTCCACCCCAAAATTAACATTTTGTCATTAATCACTTTACCCCCATGTCGTTCCAAACCCGTAAAAGCTTCGTTCGTCTTCGGAACACAATTTAAGATATTTTGGATGAAAACCTTGAGACTGTCCCATAGACTGCCAAATAAATAACAGTGTCAAGGTCCATAAAAGGTATGAAAGTCATCGTCAGAATACTCCATCTGCCATCAGACGTGCAATCTGGGTTATATGAAGAGACCGGAACACTTTTTGTAAGTGAAGAAAACAAAAATAACGACTTTATTCAACAATTCCTTTGTCTACAGTCTCCACTGTTGTCTTTTCATATCGCCATATGCTGTGTATGCTCTTTTGTGTCATCCACGCCACAAGGATGCGCTGTTTCTACGTGTATTTAGCTTTGATTTGAAATAAAACAGCGCATCCTTGTGGTGCGGATGACACAGAAGAGCATACGCAGCATACGGTGATATAGAGAGACATAGGAGACAGTTGACAAAGGAATTATTGAATAAAGTTGTTGTTTTTGTTTTCTTCGCTTACAAAAAGTGTTCCCATCGCTTCATGTAACCAAGATTGCACGTCTGATGGCAGATGGAGTATTCTGACGATGACTTTCATACCTTTTATGGACCTTGACACTGTTATTTACTTGGCAGTCTATGGGAAAGTCACAAGCCTCCAGGATTTCATCCAAAATATCTTAAATTGTGTTCTGAAGACGAACGGAGCTTTTACAGGTTTGGAACGACATGGGGGTAAGTGATTAATGACAAAAATTCATTTTGGGGAGGAGTATCCCTTTAAACTAAGAGTTGCATTGTTGCTTGATTTATTTTTCTAACTACAATCTAGCGACAGCTATGAGAAAGTGTGGTCCTTCACAAAAAACAACAACAAAAAAAAAAAAAACGTAGATACTTTACTAGCATGTGTTTTTTGCGTGTTAGTAGCACCCTTGAAAGGTCAGGAATTGTGGCTGTTGGCTTTGCCTGCCTCTGGAAGCCGTGAATGGCTGTTTAAACCATCTCTCACCCCGTCACACCTTCACTCTTACTCTACCTTTCTCTCATGCACTCTTTTTAACATGGGAATAACAAACTACACCTGTGGCATGATTTCTCCCTCTCAACAAAACTTTGACTTGCCGATCTCTTTAAACCTGCTCAACAATATAATACTTTAACTTTTAAAAACTGACACCATCTCTATGTAGAGAACTGAACCCAAATGCAATATTTAAAAGTGTAATTTCTGTTATCATTTATTTACCCTCATGATGTCCCAAACCTGTATGACTGACTTTCTTCTGTGAAACACAAATGGAGAAATTTTGAAGAATGTCCCAGCTGCTCTTTTCCATAACATGAAACAGTCAAAAATAACAAAAAAGTACCATAAAACTACTATAAAAAGGTATCGTATGACTTCAGAAAACTTGGAATGTAGCACATAAGTCACAAAAACCACTTTTATGGCCCTTCTTTGTCATTTTTGGAGCTCAACAACTCCAGTCCCCTTTCAGTTTTATTATATGAGAAAGAACAGCTTGAACATTCTTCAAAATATCTACTTTTGTGTTCCACTGAATTAATAAAAAAATAAAGTCATACACATTTGGAATGACATGAGTGTGAGTAAATGATGATAGAATTGTACTTTTTAGGAGAATTATTGCTTTAAATGATAATTCACTGAAGGATGATTAAGATACCCAGGACAGTCTAACTTTTTTAACTTGGCTTTTACTTCCCTTTTGGTCATATTTATCAGCTACATCGGATACAATAGGTCTTTTGTAAGTTTCAGTTTCTATTATATGCACGATGACTTCCTTTTTCTCACAGGGGCATCTTTCACAGAACCTGTCCAATGAGCAGCGTCCTCCGATTTAAATATTCACACAGCCTTTCTTAGCACATCAAGTGAGACCTTTAGTTTGAATAAAGGTGCAGTTACATTTACTGTTCCAGCTCATTTTTGCGGGTGAAATTCAGTCAAATCAATAGGAAACAATTTTTGCATCAGGTCCTGGGAATTCACCACAATGAGCAACATAAAGCTGCTTGATTTGAAAGTGACTTCTATGTGAGCTGTGCTTCATACATCGCTACAGTTTTAATACTGGACTTTTTTCCTTGCTATATTTTCCAGAATTTTCATTAATGTGATTGCACCTTAAGAGGGTTCTGTTTTCTACATATGCATTGTTAATTAAAAGGATACTGACTGACTGGATGGGGGACCATCTACTGCTTTTACCATGTCTTTGTTATCAACTGAATCACAGAGGACATATAAAGCCATAGTGACCATGTGAAATGCATAGACCAGTAGTATGTAATAGGATGCTTATTTGAGTGGGAAGTGTTTGTCATCGGGTATGGAGTGCCTTGGCAAGAAGCTTGTGCCCTGAGACCTGCTTTGAAAGCGTGTGCACCTTGTATTAAGCTTGGCTTTATGCATCTCCCATGAATGGTCCCATCCATCAGTCATTACCCCCTTTCTTCTGAGTATTTATCTCTTCTCATTGTTCCTCTCTTGTCCCTCTTTTGCACTCTCACTCATTCAGGTTGATAAGTTGGATGCTTCTGAGTCTTTGAGGAAAGAGGAAGAACAGCTCACAGAGGCACAACCCATTGTCTATGGTAGGACCTTTGCACTGTCCCTTCATCTAAGAAGGAAAAACTTGTTATATCTCCACTACAGATTATTCATCAAGCAATATAGTATTTCTTTGGCTAATACAGAGATCTAGAGGCCAAATGTATTAATTAATTGATTAATTTTATTTTAGGTTTTATTTAAAAATAATAAAATTTTTGTTTTAATAATTTTTTAATTTATTTATTTAATTTATTCCCCCCCCCCCCATTTTTTGTTAATTTATATTTAATTATGCTAGCAAGTATGAATGGAATTTATATTTAATTCACATATATAATTAATGTAATATTTTCACTTAATGTTTTGCTGTATCCTCAAAATACCTAATATGCCACAATATATTAGTTTATCATTTGACCTGTTTTTTGGTTCATTTTATTTTCTTTTCTTTTTTTAAAAAAAAAAAAAAAAAAAAAAAAAAATATATATATATATATATATATATATATATATAATATATATATATATATATATATATATTATATATATATATATATATATCAATATATATATTATATATATTTCATAAATTTATATATTATTTTTTTTTTGTTTAATGCTAAAGTATGAGACTTTATATTTAGTTCACATATATAAAAATATTTGCAGTTACCTAAAAATACCGAATATGCCACAATTTTATTTTATTGTTGACATCTTTTGTTTTGTTTAATGCTAGCAAGTATGAGTCAAATTTATATTTAATTTCACATATTTAATTTATGTAATTTCACTCTAAAATATTTGCAGTAACCTCAAAATACCAAAAATACCTTATATTTTATTATCAAATTAAAATTATATTTAATTAGGTTTTATTTTATTTTTGTTCTTTAGTGAATTTTTTTTTTTTTTTTTGTGCTAGTAAGTATGAATGGAAATTATATTTAATTATATAATATACATATAATTCATGTAATATGTTACTCAAAAATATTTGCATCAAAATAAAAAAACTAAATTGGACAACCACCTAACACCGATGTAAAATAATTAAATAATTTACAGTTGCATACTAAACCCATTAAATGAGATGAACAACCTGTCGTAGGTGGTTTTTGTATTAATGCTCCTGTGTTCAATCATTTTTCCCAGGCACACCCCAACTGATGCTCACTGCAGGCCCCAATGTCGCAGTCCCCCCACAGCAGCCTTACGGCTACGGCTACCCAACAGCGACTGGCTACGGCCAACCCGCACAGCCAGGCTTCGGCTACGGCATGTAAAGCCCTCCTGCCCACAGCTGTCCATCCATCGCTCCTTAAGTTCCTTACTAGCTTATTGTGATCTTCTCACAAGGTTATATAAAGCAAAAAAAAAAAAAAAAAAAAAGTTACGAGTTTTAAATTATTTTCCTTAAAATGCAATGAAGGACTTCATTTTTATTTGTGTCGTCAAAGAAAATTATCAGACCACATTTTTGTTATTTCACATTCCATATTTAAGGCTACTTCTATTACTAGTTTTTCTTTTTTTTTTTTTTTTTTTTTTTTTTGTGAGCTGATTTTTTTTAAAGGGGGCATGGGTTTGTGTATGTAAGTGGAGTGTCAAGAAGAGCAATTAACCTTAAAATATGTCGTGAAGCATCTGATTTGCACTCTGTCGTGAGAGGAAACTAATGTAGAATCTCTTAATTTTGATGTATTGTATGTGAAGAGCTTACACTGTCAGTCTGTTTAATGCATTTCATTATTGTATATTCTGAAAAAGGTTAAACAATATTTGAACATGAACGTATGCATCCATGGGTACATTTAGCTAACACTAAGTAATAATCTGATATTCTACACAAATATGTAGCTGTATGGAAATTTTAAGTGCATACAGACATGAATATAGTAAATGATTTTAATCCCTTAGCCTAAACGGGTTTCCCCGATCGACCTCGTAGTTGTTAACATCTCATTCACTCCATGTGTAACAGGTGACCTTTCCTTGTATTGAATACAGTGCTCTTTCTTGTGTGAATCCATTTCCATAAATGAGCAAGGGATACATTGATTCTTCTGACTTCTGTGTTTACTCATCCGATTCTTTGTATTGAGGTTTGTGCGTGCCAGGTGTCTTGCTGTTCTAGCTCACTATTCAGAGTGTACAGACGAATGAATACACAAATGGAGACCGATGCTCTGTCCACCTGTAAGATTTGTGTGCGATCTGCAGATCCAGAAAGCGGGAATAAATTCACAGGATTGTGATTACTTCGGTGGCTTGATTGTAAATCGGCAATGATTAAAAAGAAACTCATCCATTCTCTATCGTATATCTTGCCACTTTGTTTTCACAGATCACGCAGAAGCCTTTAAAGGTGCACACAGGTTTTTTTTTTTTTTTTTTTTCCCAGTGTCGTGCTGGTCAATATTGCAATTATCTTGAAAGAAACTGAAGAAATGTGTAGCTAGCATAATTGATTTTATCCTGTAAACAAATAACATTCAGCTGGTCATGTGATGTCAACATGGTGGCCCCCATGAGGCGACCCCCTCCATGTACAATAAATCACCATTTACTGCGCTAGTGATGCGAGTAATGTCTTTTTAAAAATATATATATTATACACATTATTTTTAATTAAAAATTAATGAGGGAAGTCTATAAATTTTGCATAAATGTATTACTGGATATTTGTAAATGCACTGCTGATTTGTATCGGTGTGAGGCATGAACTTACTTCGGTGTACGAAATTCTACATTCGGTGTAGAAAATCGTGGGAAGTCAGATATTTTGATCCCGGATACGCAGAGGCAGGATAAAATATCTTATGTGTCATTAAAATAGCTTTTCTATTTTCGTCTCGTTAATAATAATAATAATAAATGACCCGCAAGCCATACAGCGAAGCTGCTGAGCGACATTCTAAAGTAATACATTTCAATACAAACGTTCTATACTACTGAGAGCTTGCTAAAAATGATTCCAGTCACTCTAAACTGGATTGTAGCGACAGAACGGATGGCGGTGGTTGTCTCGTGGTCTCTTATCTTGAAATGACTGCACTGCAGCTGAACGTGAGTCATTTCCTGTGACTGCTTCTGTCGGGACGGGAGAGTGGCTGCAGGTATGACTGTCCCTTCACTTTACCTGACCTCTCTTATGACACTTTTCACTCTTTTTAGCTTAAGAGTATGTAAACATCAATATGTAATCGCTGCTGAGTCTCAAATCAATTATAAACAGCAGTAGGGGACTCGAAGCTAACCTAGACAGCTAATTCTTGCCGGTTCATCACCCACATGTGCTATTCGAAACCTGTAAAAGAAATCTGAAAATTGTATTTTGTTTATTTAAAATAACTGGTAACTACCCAACACGTTTTAGAAATTCTTATATACTATAACACGACGAATCAGTTGCTTAATCTTTTGCTGTTTAGTTGTGGCTTAGGTTAGCTTAAGTGCTAGTTAAAGGTCCTAGTGCAACTGTACAGGTGATCAGAGTCCTGTGATGGAAATACTGGTACTAGAATACATTATATTTTTTTGTCAGTGTCATTGATTTTAATGTCTTTTTGTTATCTTCTGATATTTATGTATTTATTTTTAAATGAGCATTTCTTTCATTTGTTCCCCGAAGACTAACTACTAATCCACTCAAGGTTCTCTTGAGAGGACAAACCACCATCAGCACTTCTCCAAAGTTTGATTTGGGATGTTTGTCTGCCCTCAGCAAACTCACCAAGGCCTCAGCGAGTAATGCTGTCATCACAGGGTTTGTTTCTGTGTGCAGGTGTCTGAACTGTAAACTGTAGTGGGAGATGGCTGCGAATGGAGCAGAATGTGAACAGCCACAGAAAAGACTAGGACCTAAAGACAAGCAGAATGGCAGTTCTACAGGTTTGTCAAGCTGACGGAAAGCTTATTTAATCAGATACCTGCTGGCAGCCACCGTATAACCCTCAGCTGAGCTGATCAAGGGTCAGGACCAGAGATAAAACATCCCGTGGACATTAACAGACATTCCCTGATAGATTGATTAGATAGATTGATCAATCAATAGACTGATTGATTTAAATAGATACACTGATCGCCATATGAGTTTATTTCTTCATCAGAACAGATTTGGAGAAATTAGCATTCCATCACTTGCTCACCAATGGATCCTCTGCATGTTGTTTTAAAATATAATTGAATCATATTTTGAAAGCTTGTGGATTGTACCCACAGATTCATCTCTGAGAGAGAGAAAGCAGCAGGACAGGGAAGAGCGTCTCTCTTTAGTGCTGTGGAAGAGGCCTTTTACCACACTACAGTATTTCTTCATAGAAACCCTCATTACCCTGAAAGAATGGACGTGGAAGTAAGCGATCACATTTTTTATTGTACATTCATAATTCTAAGTGTCTATGGAAAGTTTAACCAAATTATTTGCACCTGTCCCTGTCACCAAGTTATATATTTACAAGTATCATTCAGGATTCTTTTTTTTAAGAAATTAATACTTTTATTTAGCAAGGATGCATTAAATTGATGAAAAATGACACGAAGTTACAAAAGATTTCTATTTCAAATAAATTCTGTTCTTTTAAAAGTTCTATTCATCAAAAAATCCTGAAAAAGTGTATCTCAGTTTCCATAAAAATATTTTATTTATTTATTTATTATTATTATTATTATTATTTTTTTTTTAACAGGCTTTGGCAGAGAAGAGGTGTGGTATTTTTGTCTGTAGTCCTATTTTCACTTTTCTCAATGGCTTACTCAGTAGAAGGAGAACATCAACAGGTGAGCACAGGGGCCTCTACAGTATTTACCTACTGCTTTGGTCTCCATTTTACAGCCAGAATTGTTGTATTGTTAATGTAATTGAATTATTGTAATATTTCTTAAGATCAGTTTCTTTCTTAAAGGGATAGTTCACCCAAAAATGAAAATTTGATGTTTATCTGCTTACCCCCAGGGCATCCAAGATGTAGCTGACTTCAGTAGAACACAAACCAAGATTTTTAGCTCAAACCGTTGCAGTCTATCAGTCTTATAATGTATGTGGATGGGAATCATGGCTAAAACATACAATACAAATAAAAAACAACACACACGAACAAATCCAAATTAAACCCTGCGGCTCGTTACAATACATTGATGTGTAAAGACACAAACCGATCGGTCTGTGCAAGAAACTGAACAGTATTTATGTCATTTTTCTTTACCTCTGATTCACACAATGTCCAAACTGTTAGAACTCTCTTGAGCGCTTCTCCTGAGTGTGTTCTCAGCAGCAAAGTTATAAGTGCATTACCGCCACCTATCTCTCAAGTGGACCATTGACACTCCTAAATGAGATTGTAGATAGAGTGTCAATGGTCCACTTGAGAGATAGGTCCACATAAAACAAATAAAAATATGCTGCTGAGAACGCGCTCAGGAGAGTTCTAACAGTTTGGAAATTGTGTGAATCAGAGGTAAAAAAACGACATGCATAAAAACAAAAAAATATTGCCCTGGGGGTAAGCAGATAAACATCAAATTTAAATTTTTGGGTGAACTATCGCTTTCAGCTTTCTGTAAGGTGGTCATTTAGTTTGTTTTTACTCACAAGCTTTACTAGTGAAATTATTACTCTGAAGCGTCTTGATTCTTGATGAATTTAGTGTTTGTATTGTTTGTAGTATGTACAGTACCTGGAGAAGAAGTTCCTGTGGTGCGCCTACTGGGTAGGCCTGGGGATTTTGTCTTCGGTCGGTCTTGGCACTGGACTGCACACTTTCCTTCTGTACCTGGTGAGAAGTTCTTATACTGGACTGCTGCATGTATGCATGTATATGTGTGCCAGAAGTTTAATCAACTTTTAGGAGTCTACTAGCTTATCTGTGACCTCAATGGTTACAAACATGGTCTGAAAACATCCAGTGGGGTCTTTACATACTGTACAGGCAGATATTCCCCTAAAGTAACTGTCAGGGGCCGTCTGTCAAAAGGGAAGTGTATGTGTGGCCGATGTTCCACTGAAGTATATTAATAGTGTGACAGTGAGAGCATGTGCTCCTCTGCTTTCTACAGCAGATCTCGTAATCAGAACCTTTCACCAGTTTCCACTGACTCAGACTGAACTGTGAGACCGTGGTCAGTAGTATCCACTTCCACTGGCTGTGGGGAACGTCACACCCCTCCTTTGTCACCAGAGAACTCTAGTACTTTGTGCTCAGTTTGTTTTCCATGGGCAGCATTGTGAAAGAATGGGATGTGAAAGTGCAAATACGCACAATGTTTCACCACCAGACTTTTGTACAAAGATGAGCATTTTTCACATCAAACTGAATTTTTATCCTTTTGAATTTGTAAAGGACAAAAATTGTAGAGAAAGAAGCACGCACAAAATAATTATTATTTTTTAGGGCTGTCAGAAGTAATGATAACAACTTCTTTTTAGTTTTATTCACATAACATAACTTTGAGAGGAAAAAAAAAGTACACTTCAGCATTTTCCAGATAATATTTTAATATTATTTAGTAGAATGACAGTATAAAAGCCAGTAATTTAATTTACTGTACAACATGGTCTTGCATAGTCTACAGTTCGAAAGTTTGGAGTTTGAAAAGTCTCTTATGCTCACCAATCATAATAATTGTATTATTGCAATTTAAAGTGACTATTTTCTATTTGAATATATTTTAAAATGTAATTTATTCCTTTGATGCAAAGCTGAATTTTCAGCATCATTACTCCAGTTTTCATTGTCACATGATTCTTCAGAAATCATTCTAATCTGCTGATTTGCTGCTCAAAAAATATTTCCTATCACTATCAATATTGAAAAAAGTTGAGGTGCTTAATATTTTTGTGGAAACTGATTCTTTCTTATTTGAAATACATTTTTTTTGTAACACTATAAATTCCTTTACTGTCACTTTTGATCAATTTAATGAATCAATGATGAATACAAATTTTCAGTCAAACCCGTTTTAAACATTAATATGAGGAAATGCTTGATTTAAGGAAAGCCATCTGTCAGAACTACCAGGTTCTCATCATCTGCTTCTAATGATTGAGTTTGAGAAGTGGCTTGTGTCCGGTTTCACAGCCTGGGAAATGAACTCAATTGCAGTGAGTAACCAGATAAAACAGTCGCTGTATCAGGCTCTTTGCTGTGACACTGTCATGAGCTCATTTCTCTGAAAGTTACTAAAAAGTGGTCCTGCCTGACTGACATCACCTCCGCCTGTAGATCCCAACAGTCTGCAGAGTAACTGGGTTTAGGTTTAACAGGCTTTTAAGTGCAGGTTTTGGATATCTTGTTGCTTTACGGTCATAATAAAGCAACTTTTGAAGTGAGAAAATAAACGTTTCCGTACCACTTGTTCCATCTGTATAATATTTTCTTCTGATTAAGTTTGATTTGAATGGATCAGTTCACTAAATGGTACCACCTGACTGCCTCCTTCGGGTAAGCAAGGCTAATCAGAGGTTAAAAATGCTAATGCCTAGCGATGGTATATTTGTCCAGTCTTCTCTCCCCACATATAATCTCCCACGGACTTGACCGACCGATTTTTGCCAATGAATGACATCAATGTCTGTTTTCACTTAGCAAATGAATTGTCATTCAGAAGGTGTTGAGGTTTTTCCATCGCACTGTCTTGAGGTCACAAGATTTTTGCCATTGCATTGAACCACAGTGTTTTACGTACTTTGTCAACGAACAATTGTTTATTTTACTTGTTGAAGTACTAGTCTAAGAAATGTATCGAGCGGTGCTTGTGACCGCTCATGAAAAGAAATGTTCATGCTCACCTGAAGTATTATTTCAGTCTGTAAACATGTGATTGCATCATTTCCTCCAGGGTCCACACATAGCTTCTGTCACTCTGGCTGCATATGAATGTGGCTCTGTGAATTTCCCCGAGCCGCCCTACCCAGCCCAGATAATGTGTCCGGAGGAGGAGGTCCTGCAGGAGAGCATCTCACTATGGACCATCATGTCGAAGGTTCGCCTGGAGGCTTGCATGTGGGTGAGTGTTTTCACAGCGCAGTCTTTTCCTATGAAGTACAAAAGCTGCTCACTTAAGGCACTCTCGAAAAAAACAACAACTCCCAACAATAAAAAAAAGCGATCACACTAGATTTTGTGACCATATTTTAGACCCTGCGACAAGTGCGACTCATCACCTCTGTTTAAAAAAATAAATAAAATTAAAACGTTAATGATTTATTGAAATATATATATATATATATATATATAATATATATATATATATATATATATATATATATAGATATATATATATTATATATATATAATATAATTTAAATGTAAATACAAATATTTTATTATTTTACAATGTACAGCAGAATATATTTAGAATACAACAAATATCTTTGTAATAAAATAAAATGTTTATAATTTATAAGAGTGAATATTTTACTATTTTAAAATGTTGAAATATGTCATATTTGTTTTAATATCATTTAATGTATATCTATTATAATAAATTATATTATTTTGTAAATGTATATAATTTGTTTATAATTTATAGTATATTTTATTATTTGAAATTTTAATATAATTGTGTATACATAAATCAATAATATAATATAAAATAAAATAAATAATAACAAAACAGTTTATAAAAAACAAATAATAAAATAATATTAAAAATAATATCAATTAATAATATAATAATTTGGAACAGGTTTATAACCCATAAAATAATATTGCATTTTATAATATAATCATAATTAATAACAGTGTATATAATTATTATTTTAAAATGTTAAAATATACATACAAACATATATGTATGGTCTGTGTGAGTGTGTATTTATTTATATATATATATATATATATAGATATATATATATATATATATATATATATATATATATATATATATACATATATATATATTATATTATGTATGTAGTGTATGTCATATATGTGAATCCTCCTCGTTTGATTATCAGAAGTCTGTGTTCTCAGAAACCTAGTGTGATCATCTCAACTTAATGATGCCTTGTTTGTGAAGACTTACAAAGCTCAGAAGCGGTTGTTTATGATGAATCACACATTGTCCCCGTTAGGCTCATCAATTGTGACTGCATTTGCAGGGTGCAGGCACAGCTATTGGAGAGCTGCCTCCTTACTTCATGGCACGGGCGGCACGGCTGTCTGGAGCAGATCCTGATGATGAAGATTATGAGGAATTTGAGGAGATGCTGGAGCAGGCACAGAGTGCACAGGTCTGCATCTCGTCTCATTCTGGACCCACATGTCCAAACCTTCGCCTTCATACAGACAGCAGCTCCTTTTGATCTTCATCAGGGGCTCCGGTAGATGTTCAAAGCGTAACTAACCATTTCCTTCCAGTGGTCATGCCTTTATGAAGCCGACAGTGATGCCCCCCATAAAGCAGCAGATACTGTATCCATTTAGAGGGAGGTGTCCCAGTGTCTCATTCCCATGAGCCCTCGCTATTGTGGTTCACTTATACGGGTCACATGATTTCTTGGAAGGGCTCTCCCCTGACTTCCAGTAAACCTTTGAGCAGCGGGTGACTCAGAAGCAGAGCTTCCCTTTAATCATGGCCTTTCAGTGTCTAAGTGGACCCCACATGGTCTGCTCCTTCACACAAAGCTTTTTAATTGGAGGGCTTTAATATGGTGCATTGCACCTCAGAGTTTAGTGATTAATCAGCAAAATGTCACCTTTTTTTTTTTTCTTTTTTTTTTGGACATAAAGTATTTATTTTAAATAACACTTTTTTTTGCATAGTATTGACATTTTTCTTTGTAATTCTGCCTTATAATATTGCACAGTAACTGAAAGTTGACTTCAGAAATTGTTCTGCTGAAACAATATACAATAAACACGTTTTTTTTTTAAATATAAACAATGAATGATTATAATGCATTATAGTAATGATTTATTTTTTAATGTATACATTTTTTCTTAATATTTTTGTTGTAATTTTAGATTTTAAATAAACTATTAGTTTATTATTTACAATATTAAGTCTGATTTATATAGCAGTATAAGAAGTTATGTAGATTGCTGAATCCTAAGATCAGTTGTCCATTTTAAGGCCAACCATTTTATCAAGTTTCAAATGTTGAAATTGTCAATTTTCTTACAGGATTTTGCAACAAGAGGCAAGCTTGCAGTGCAAAACATGGTGCAGAAAGTGGGATTTTTTGGAATTCTAGCTTGTGCCTCTGTAAGTAACATTCTTGAAAAAAAATCCTTTTTATCTCATATTTCTGATTATTTTCCTGACAATTCTGAGATATTAACACAGAATTGTGAGATGTAAATGTTAAACTGCAATAAATACTCTTGCATTTCTGAGAAGGAACGTCTGAATAATGAGATATTAACATGCAGTTAACTTTATTTCTTGCGGAAACAAAAAACAAATGCAAAATGTAAACTGTCAAAATTGCAAAATGTAAGAAAAAAAAGTCATAAATGAGAGAAGTTGCAATTAGTTGAAAATATAAACAATTATGTGTATATTATACAATTAGCTTCTAAACATAAAATCTTTCAAGAGCCATTAATGCAGTATGTCTCTTTATTAACTTACCTCTATCATTTAAAAAAAATCAAATAAAATGCCTTTATTTTTGCTTATTTTGTAAATACATATTTCACATTTAAGTGGTTTACAGTCACTTATCCAGTGATTGTGTTTGCTGTGAATAAGCAGTTGATGTTCTGAGTTTCGCATGCATTTTCCAGTACAGTATCCTCTCAGTGCTTACCAATGCTTACAATGTTTCTCAGATCCCAAATCCCTTGTTTGACCTGGCTGGAATCACCTGCGGTCATTTCCTGATTCCATTTTGGACCTTCTTTGGAGCGACTCTCATTGGAAAGGCCATCATTAAGATGCACATTCAGGTATGTAGTGAGTAGAAAAACAAATGCCTGTTACACATTTGTTAAGCACTTCCAAACAGAAGTGTTTTGCTTTTTGAGTGAGTCATAACTAATGATGATTCTCATAAATATCAGAGTGATTTTTCAGTTGACCAGTGCCATTAGATCATTTTTGAATGTACCTCCCCTGCGTCTTGAATGTTGACTCAGCAGATTCTAGACAGCGGTGCATCTGATATCTTCAGATCTGCTTATTTCATCCAGATGATCAAATCATGAGCATGAGCGAGTCAGTGATCTCACCGGGTGTCACATGTCTCATCACGGAGTTATTGTCTCACTGTCTGCCCCCCACTAAGCACAAGATCTGCTGCATGCAGCCGCTGCCTTGAGGAACATGCTGTTGATTCATTGTCTAACAACGTTTATCTGCTTTTTGCTTCTCTACAGAAACTGTTTGTTATCATAACATTCAGCAAGCACATAGTGGAGCAGATGGTCTCTCTGATCGGGTGAGTAATGACCCCAGCGTGAGATGAATATGGACACCCTGTGTGAACGATGGTAAACATTATAGCGAATAAACAAGAACTACATGAATCAAGAACACATGAAATTATAGTAGTTGTGCACATTCTCAAGATGGATTTGTTCACTTTCGGCTTGAAGAGTGGCAGTTCAAAATGCTTCTTATAATACATATAAGAATAAATGTATTATTAGTCATTTACTTTTGCACATTGAAAAAAACACTATATATCACATATTATATATATTAGGCTATATATATATATAATATATATATAGTGATATATATATATATAGCCTCAAATGTTTTTTATATATATATATAATATACACATGTTTTTTATATATATATATATATAATATACACACACAAAATACTGTTAAAAAGTTTTGTGGTCAGCAAAATTTAAGTAATTTAAGTAATACTTTTATCCAGCAATGATGCATTAAATTGGTCAAATATGACCGTAAACACATTTATAATTTAAAAAAAAAAAAATGGAAGAATTCTTAAAAAAAATGTATTACAAAAATATAACTGTTCTTAACATTGATTAAAAAAAATGTTTCTTGGGCATCAAATCAGCATATTAGAATGATTTCTGAAGGATCATGTGACACTGAAGACTGGCGTAATGATGCTGAAAATTCAGCTTTGCATCATTGGAATATATTACATTTTAAAATATATTCAAATATAAAACAGCTCTTTTAAATTGTAATAATATTTTAAAATATTACTGTTTTTGCATTTTTGATCAAATAAATCCAGCCTTGGTGAGAATAAGAAACCTTTTTTTTTCTTTCCAAACAAACACACACACACACACACACACACACACACACACACACACACACAAAAACAGTAGTGTATAGATGAAAATGAACATTTCTTTACCTTTGAGAAAGAAATGTCATTGTGCATGTAAATGCACAAAAGGAAACCAAAAAACGGATCTAGCAGGGTTCATTGAACTCGTTCATGAACTGTGGGCAGCTTATTTTAATGCTTGCATGCAGACCCCCTTCACACAGTCAGATTCATACCATTGTTTAATCATCTATAGAAACGCATAGTTTCTGTTCCTCTGTACTGATATATAGGACATGCAAATGGCTTAATTTGTCCAGGTCACATTTCACTCCAAAATCATAAAGGAAGAAGAAGTGATGTTGCTTAAACTGATCCTATTTTAAGACCATAAAGATTATTTTCTGTGTCATGACATTGACATTTAAGTACATCAGAGCTCAAAGGTAAAACCTTGAGGCAGGGAAGATATGCTTAACTGCTATTTAAAATAATGTTAAAAACCTGTTGTTAAGACTTGATCCTCTTTATTATCTCAGTGTCATCTTTATAATGTTTTTCATTTGATTCTAGGGTGAAATGAGACCTTGAGAGACACCAACACTATATTTGCATCACATACTGAAGCCACTTATTAGTAAGCCTAAGTCATCTTCACCATTTATGGTGATGTCTGTAAGTTTAGCATGGGATGCAGTCAGAATTGAGATGATGAAGCAGAGTGACTCAAAAGTAGAGATGTGGTCTTCGTGTTGGAACTTTGAACGGCACTCTAAAGTAAATATGAAACTGCCATTTAATTTTGAAGCCAGCAAGACATTTATAGCTTTATAATCAAGCCACATCCAAAGCACATCATAATTACAATTTAAGAATGCAGTCACCATTTTTCATCACTTGATTGAGATGAGAGCCTTTGAATTCGATGTGCTGCTCAAACTCGAGGTTGTTAATCATCAGCTTGTTGTAGTTTTCTTGTGGTGAGTTCATGTGACTGAGTCCAGTCATGTTCAGGCTATATATTGTGGTTGCTTTCAATAGTATTTCTGTGCTTTTTGATCTAATAAAGATATGATAATTGCATCTTAAACTGCATAGATATGTGGTGCAGAACTATTATAATTGATCCTACATGATGGTTTGGTTTCACTGACATTCACACCACCCAAAACTGGGCGGTTCTTTCTACATTGCAGTGATGACACAATATTGAGTCACTTCCTCATTAATTGCTTTAGAGCAGTTCCTACAGAAGGCTGGCTGTTATAAGTGAGGCTCCAGAGAGCTTCCGTCTCATTGTACTGGAGGCTTCACTGAAGGAAAGCTGTTGTGGGCTTTGGGGGATCTGGTGGAGTTCCTGGTAAGACTTTGCTAATCATATCTTTATTTTTTTTCGGACAGTAGTATCCCTGGAATAGGAGCATCCCTTCAGAAACCTTTTAGGGAGTACTTGGAGGCCCAGAGAGCCAAGCTTCATAACCCAGCGGGCGATGGAGCAGCAGCAGTAAGAATCAACCAATGATTTCTCATTTCATTTCATTTCATTTCATTTCATTTCATTTCCTTTTTTTTTTTTTTTTTTTTTTTTTTTTTTTAAAAAAAAATTATAAGTTGAATATATATAATATATTAAAAAAAAAACAAATATTCTCAACCTTTTTCTGGATTCTAAAAATATTAAAGGCAAAACTTAATTTTGGCCCAAAAATCTTAATTCTGATTAAAAAAAAAAAAATTATAACTTTTTTTTTTTTTTTGTATAAAAAAATAATGTAGAAAAAAAAGAACAAATAAAAAAAAAAAAAACGAAAACAAAAGAAAACAAACAAAAAAAACAAAAAAGAAAAAAAAAAAAAAAAAAAAAATAAAAAAAAAAAAACAAGCAAACAAAAAAACAAAAAAAAAAGAAAAAACAGAAAAAACAACAATAAAAAATTAAGATAATTTTAATTTTATTTATTTTTTTTGTTTTTGGTTTTTTTTTTTAAATGGCATTTTTTCTTAATTCTTGAAATTTAATTCAGTCCAGAAATCTTCATTAAGTATTATTTTTTTTAAATCATATTTCTTAATTCTAAAAATATAAAAGACAAAGAGGAAAAAGAATTTTAATATGGCCCCGAAAAAATCTTCATTTAGTAATTCAGATTTTAAAAAAATAATATTTCTTGGATTTCTTGATGGCAAAAAGAAATGAAAATATGAAAGACAAATTTAATATGGCCCAAAAATCTTGATTTTATATATTTTTTTATATATATATATATATTCTTTACATCTTGATTCTAAAAATATGAAAGAAATTTAATGTGGCCCAAACTTCTTCAGAGTAATTCAGATTAAATTATTTTTATTTCAATAATTATTTATATATAATTTTTTTTCTCTCTGCAGGGTGAAAGCTGGCTCTCGGGTGGGTATTTGAGAAAGTGGTGCTTGTCATGGTGTGCTATTTTATTCTGTCCATTATTAACTCCATGGCACAGAGCTATGCCAAGCGTCTCCAGCAGAAGAAGTACTCAGAGGAGAAAATGAAATGATGGACTCACAGAAAAACATCTCACACTCCTGTTCTGGAACCTACGAAATATCAAAGCTAAAACTACATGAGCACTGATTTATGAGCGCTTCTGTATGTTAACGTTCATTCAGATCTTTAGTTACGCGGAAATCCCTCTTCATTTGTCTGTAGTGTGCTCTCGGCTATTTAAAAAAACCGATTTAACATAAAGAGATTTTTGTCTTTACGGAACCAAGGCAGTCTAGCTAACAGGCTGTGTGGAGTCATATTTGTTTGCAATGCACTTATGCAACATTTGGACGGTCATGCTTCCATTGAAGTGAATACCAATTCTTAATAGACTTATTTAATTTCTAACATACAGGTACGAAGGGACAGGGGCTGTTTTGTGATTGGAATTTTTCAGGATAGCTCAGGGATTTTTTTTTTTAATCAATATTGATGTCCTTTTGTATTTTCTTTAACTGTTTAAAGAGTATAGCAATATCAACTCAGATCATCGTGCTTTTTAAATGGTTTGCACATCTTGTAAAATAATGTTTTCACTATGCGCACATGATGTTTATTCTCCGGTCTTAAACCAAAATGTGGATGTAACTTTTAACTCAAGAAAATTAAGATGTAATATTTGCATATGTTTGTGCATTTTTTTTTTGACATTTGAACTAAACCATAAGTTGATCCATATTTTCCTCTTAATTCGGGCTGAAGTATTTGTGTAGTACTTATGATTTCTCTCAAAACTACTGTTGCATACTTGTTGTTTGACCATTAAATTCATTAATACATCTGCTGTGTTTACATTTGCATTTTATGCAAAAAAATACAATATAATCTGATCTCTGGGGTTCAAACCAAAGAATGACAGAAGTTGGAGGAAGTGACCTAAAAAGGTATGTGGAAGATCGATCTATCTATCTATCTATCTATCTATCTATCTATCTATCTATCTATCTATCTATCTATCTATCTATCTCATCTGACTTGCTATGTCTATCTATCTATCTATCTATCATCTGTTTTATCTGCTATCTATTATTGTTCTATCTGTCTATCTACTTATATACTGTATATGAACTTTCAGAAGGTGTCCTGTTTCAGATGTGTTCTGGTCATCCAGTCCGTAAGTGTCCCCCATTCTGTCAGCTAGCTTTATCAGGACTGGTGTTTGACTGTATGTCATAAAGCAACATCACTCTAATAGGCTGCCTGAGATTCTGGGATTAGTCACCATATGCATATTTCGAGGTTGAATTTTGTGCTAGAAATGTTCAGCTGAAATATTTACTAACTAATGAAATGGTTGTTCTACAGTGTACAAGGGATCTGAGTATCTAAAGGATTTCTTTTCCCAGTTTACTGAAGCAAGCAGATCATATGTGAACATACTGTAATTAACTGAAACTTGCTTTTGTTTTTAAACTGTTGATTTGTTTCTCATTAAATTCAGTTGTTTATTTAAGAGAATAAAATATATCTCTTATCTATCAAGATCGGTTTCATTTTATACCGAATAAAAATGTTTTCAGTTTGTAATAGCTATAAAATGCTGCAGTTTTTTTCACAATAAACTGGTTTATTAAATGTTTTGCCACTTATTTATAAAAAAATAAATAAAAAATTTTATAGTGTAACAGTTTTAAAAAAAATCAAACATTTAGGCATAATTACTTTCAGTATGGAGAATATTTTTTATGGTTAAACCCTTAAAGGGATACTCCACCCCAAAATGAAAATTTTGTCATTAATCACTTACCCCCAAAAAGCTTTAAGATATTTTTAATGAAATTGGGAGGCCTGTGATGTCCCATAGACTGCCAAGTAAATAGCAGTGTCAAGGTCCATAAAAGGTATGAAAGTCCAAAAAGCTTTGTTCATCTTCGGAACACAATTTAAGATATTTTGGATGAAACCGGGAGGCCTGTGACTGTCCCATAACAGTGTCAAGGTCCATAAAAGGTATGAAAGTCGTTGTCAAAATACTCCATCTGCCATCAGACGTGCAATCTGGGTTATATGAAGTCACAGGAATACTTTTTGTAAGCGAAAAAAAATAATGACTTTATTCAACAATTCCTTTGTCAACAGTCTCCTCTTTGTCTCCTCCATATCACTGTATGCTGCGTATACTCTTCTGTATCAGCCGCGCCACAAGGATGTGCTGTTTCTACATGTATTTTAGCTTTGATTTGAAAGAAAACAGCGCATCCTTGTGGCGCAGATGACCTTTTATGGACCTTGACAATGCTTTTTTACTTGCCAGTCTATAGGACAGTCACAGGCCTCCTGGTTTTCATCCAAAATATCTTAAATTGTGTTCCGAAGACGAATTAAGCTTTTACGGGTTTGTGATTAATGACAAAATGGGGGTAAGTGATAAATGACAAAATTTTCATTTTAGGGTGGAGTATTGTTTGTTGTGTGTTGTTGATGTAAGATGAATCATTTTCCAGCTGCACATGCAGATTCCTTCAGGATTTTTACTGTATTGTGGGTCCTTCCATCTTTAAAGAATTTTAACTATAGTTGTAGGAGTTTCCACAGTCTTTGTGATATGCAGTGACATTTAAGATTTATAATCTTATAGTAATTTATATTTTAGATAAAGGTTTATAATCCTCTGAGCTACTGAGTGTTCATAAGGTCGATGCACCTTATTAGTAATCGTCAGCTTGACTCTGCAAGTGACAATTTACAGTAAATGTTGCTAACGAAAAACGAAACTTATTAGCGAATTAGTCTGTGGAAGGTGTGACGTTTATTATGAGCAGATATATTCATTTTCACAACCAACCTAGTGAAATGTAATCGTTATTCAAAGAAAGATGGAAAAAAATGGAATTAACCTGAAGCCGATATTTAGATATTTTAAGATTAGGTGTGGGTTGACATTGGAGGTAATACCTGTTTATTTATTTTTACTTAAATCCAACAATTTTCACAGATTTAAAGTTTGCACAGTGCTTGCCTCAGAATCAGAAAAATTATATATATTTAATTCACAGTCGAAAGATTGTTTTGGTAGGGTCTGTGCTTGCCTCAGAATCAGAAAAATCACATGACTGAGAGATGAATACAAAGAAACGTAAGAAAAGGTGGAGGAGGGATGACAATTACTTTATATAGCGAGATTAGATGAATGTACTTTTAACATATTTTCAAATACAGAAAATATCTATTATATATTTACAACTCTGAAAGACAGAAATAAATATTTGTATAAAAAAATGACCAATTTAACTGGGCTATATTAACAAATGTAATTTCTCCAGGGTCAGGTAAAGGCACATCATATGGAATCAGTATTGTCACAATCTTTATGATCAGGTAAATCAGAGATGTGTGTAGCTGGAGATGATCTGTTCTAGTGCCGTAAAACTGTCCAGAAAAATCCTCTTCAGAGATTCCAAACTTTGTGTACTGATGAACGTAGGCCCTACAGGAAAAATTATCAGTGAAAACACAATTGCCAGTGAAAAAAAAACAATAAAAACAATACCATAGAAGTCTAGTGTTTATGTTACTGTAATTCTCACCTTGATGCAAACATATTCCAAGCCTTCCTGACTATATTGTCCAGGGGTTTTAAAAGGGACTGGCTGTTACTGACCAAAATGGCAGACTTTTCATATCCATTGAAGGCGACAGGAGAGGTCCATGTGCTAAAACTATTTTCTGTTTTAAGCCATGGCACATATAACGCAGGATCCTTAAAACCATCTGTTCACTGAAGTAATTTGCATGTTAGTTTACTATACTTTTAAATTAAAAAAAAAAAAACTTTAAAATGTTATTCTAATAGCAAGAACATGTATGTGTACTGCATGTACACAACCAAAATTCAAAAATCATTAAACATATACTATGATTTCTTATCAAACACATAAGACAAATAAAATAGTGATGTCGTTGCAAACTCAGAAGACTTGTAAAATAGTACTTTCATGTCATTCCAAACCTGTACGAGTTTCTTCTGTTGAACAAAACTGACTACAATAGTATGAAAAAAATAATACTATGGAATGGAAGTCAATAGAGACACTTTGGTTACACACATTCTTTCAAACATATCTTCTTTTGTGATCAACAAAAGAAAGAAACTCATACAAGTTTGAAATGACATCGAAGAGAGTAGTAAATGATGACAATTTTCATTTTTGGGGTGAACTATCTGTTTAATGAATGAAAGTACCTGTACCGCAGTAACCGCAGTAGAGACATCTTTCCCTCGTAGTATTAGAAGATTAGCAAGTGATAAATTGAAACTTTTATGCCTGCTGTTTGTTGCACTCTCTCCTGCAGATGTAACTGCTAATGGGGCGCTTACTGTCCAGTCGATTCCTTTAAGAAAGTGTGTTAAGTTCCACAAAAAAATTCTGCAGACAATCAATGAAGTAATATTTTGAATTTCTTTTCATATATGTAATTTAAGAAAAATATCACAGCACTCACCTTCCTCCATCCTAGCGCTGGCGATGAGCATTTGACGTAAATGCTTCAGCAGCCCAGGCCAGTTAAACACACTATAGGCCAGAGACGTGCTGGACATCTGAGGAATGTTACACAAGCTGAGCAGTTTGTACTCGGGGTGACACACCAAAGAAGTCAGTAATTCCCCTGCATACAGCAGATAAACATTGGTCAAGGAGTGTCATGACTGATGACTGTCTGAGATTGGAGGGGAACTGCGAGTCATTTGTACCGATGGGGTTTGTGCTGTAATGGCAGGGTGAATCAGCGGTATAAGCGGGCTGAAGTACACTGGCCAGCTGGTGAGCGATCACCTTATTAACGTCACTGATGGAGAGTGCTTGATGTTCATCAGCGGCTGCAGATTATGTGCACAGTGTCATTCTCATGAACCAGAATAGCATCAGAGAGCTGGCAGAGGTGTGACAGTGTCAGCACAGAGTTGTAGTTTTGCACAATCACCTGGAAAGAAAAAGTACAAAATAACAAATACAGTGATTAGAATAATAAGAGTCCATTATAAAAAATATAGTTTAAAACACATGTACCAAGTTCTTAGAGATGCACTCTTTGTATTCATGTTGTTTTAATATGGCTAAGGCAAGACCCCACAGGTGAAATAGGGTGTAAACAAAAACTAATAGATATAACCATACTTCACCAGTACAGCACAAGTTTTCTAGAGTGTTAGGTTTATATATTGCAAATGTGGCATTATCTAATTAAATATGGACTAAATTGCATAAATATCCAGAACAGAAATCTGAACACTGGATAAAGCCAGGTTCAAGATTCTTGTTTAATTTTGCTGGCATGTTAGAGTGTTTAGAGCATTTAGAGTTTATGCAGAGGGGATTTTTGTATCAGAAAATACTGTCAACAGCCCAAAAAATAAACAAATAAATAAATGAATAAATATCATTATATATATATATATATATATATATATATATATACACACAAAAAAACACACACACACATGTGTGTGTAAAATAAAATGTAAGAATATTTTTAGTTATAAATTATAAATCAGGCAAATTATATATGAACAAACCCCTCTCTAAATACTTTCAGAAATATCGATAGGAATAAAACTGTAATGTTTGGTTTATGAAAGTGAGAAATTTTTTCCCAGTGCATGAGAAAATGGCCTTAATTAAAATTGTAAATCGATAAAGTGTAATACAATAAACACAACGTATTTTGAATGTTTTCTTTGCTTTTACTAGTCTGAAAAAAGACATGTTATGGAAGCAAAATAACCAGAAAATCTCAAAATTGACCAGTGAATGAAAAAAAAAAGGTTTTGCCTGTGGTGTCTTGCCTTATGATTTTTTTTTTTATTTAATAACTTTAACATTTATATTAACTTTGCTTTCAAAAAATAAAAAAGTTTGTAAATAATTTTTTTAAGGTAAAACTTAATTTTTTGTTCTTTTCATAAAATATAATTCAGGAATAATTCATCAATATAAAAAAAAAGGTTTTGGGGAGTTGCACCACATAGCATTTTTACAAACTGAACCAACCTTGCATTTGTCATGAAACGGTCCAATTATCTGATATTTTAAGAAACTCACTGGCCTTGACATTTTGAACCTGACATTTTTGACTTTATCATTGTAAAAAAAAAAAAAAACTATATGGATTTTAGCTCAGAAATTTAAACAAATGTGCATAATAGAAGATATGTATTCAAATCATTGTATGTATGAATTGCATTTTAAGCCATTTCTGAATAAATTAAGAGATCAGGAAAAAAACTAAACAAATCTAACAAACAATACTTTAAATTGACCCAAACTGCTTCTGCATCACTGACACTCTAACATAAAAAGCGCTCACTACCTCGCCAGCCTCGTAGGGCCACGTTACTTGATTCAGGATGAAGGAGTTGGGGTACAAGTCCCTCACACGCTGAGTGATGTAAGTACCCACACCAGAAACCGGTGCCACCTGCAACACTCATCATGGTGAAAAATCCCAGCCAGACGATCACAGCGCTCCATCTCCATCCGAACCAGGTCCTCCACAGCTTCTTCATGACGTGGTCCATGAACACAGAACCTCCAGACAACAACAACAAACTCTCAGACACCACAAACACACGATTCAAGCTCACACCAAGAGCTGGCCTTCTTACCCATTCGCCCAGTTGTTCCCAGAGCCCTGCTTCTGGGAGAAATGTGCCCCGTCTCCATATCTCCATCTTCCAGATTTTGAAGCCTTGGACTATTGCTCGAGATATACTTTGGGCTCCATATCAACAAGCACTGACCGAGCCACAAGTTCTGTTAAACATAGAGAACCTAATAAATATCAAATATTACAGAGGTATCGGAAAATACGCGCGAGCTGAACCTACCTCCAGCAGATGTCTCATGAAAGAATCTCTCATCACTGCACTGCTTGTACTGCTTTCTGTTCGGTCCACCGGAATCATCGCTTATGACACTGAAGAGCTCGTGTCCTATCTGATTCCCACACTGACCCAACTGTAAGCTTACAACAGACATATCGATCTATCTTTCGAGCCTCGAACGATATCAGCATGACAGCGCTGCTCAAACACAGCTCCTGAGAGTGTAGCTATAGCAACGGTCACCTTCTCGCTCAAGCACAGTGTACAGATACACTGATCTATATATGATCTATATTATAGATCAGTGTACAGATACACTAGATCTCGGCTGACTGTGTGGACCGCGCGATATCAAATAACATTAAGACACTACTTTTGAAAACTTTTACAAAGCAGAGGATCTGACAGATCAACACGTTCAAAACTTTCTAACGTACGCACCCTAAAAAACTGAAAAACCAATGCATCATGGGAGATAGAGTCAAAAACAACCTCCACAACCCTCACAAAACACAAAAAACATACTTTTCGCAAAAACATGTCTGAAAATCTTTTTGTTATTTTCCTCAAATTCTTTTTATTTTGTGGCGACTCTCATTACTTAGCCCAAGATTAGATTGGATTGTATATTTTCTCAAAGTGCAACAAATAATACTATGATAATGTATTTTTTTCATATATATTGCATTGTTTATTTCATAATTATCTTAATGAATGTATTTAAAATTTAAGAAATGTGAGAAAAAATTATTGATAGATAGATTGATTCGGGGAATATCAATCAATCAATCAATCAATCAATCAATCAATCAATCAATCAATCAATCAACTGAATACGATAACTAATAAAAATGGAAGTTCCTTTCACGTGCACTAAGAAAAGCGTAATTCTAATTCGTTGTGATTATTTAACCAAATGTGCAATGTTTTCAAAAATACAAATAGCCTAAATTAATACAACCAGTCATTTTCAAGTCCTTTGATACTACACAATAAAATAAAAAAAATTATAATGTATTTTTATATTTAAGTATTTATTGTCATTTGTTTGTTTTGTATTCTGATATTATTTTGATATTTTTTTTTACATACATAATATTAAATAATATATAAAATAATATAAATAAATTCAAAATGTAAATAAATAAATAAATAAATAGCAACTAATAAATAACATTATTTATACTATATTAATAATATTATACTATTATTCCTATATTTATTTATTTAGTTTTGTACTCTGATACAATTATTTATTTATTTATTTATTTATTTATTTATTTTTTTGTGGCAATGACATGAATAAAACAGTTTCAAGTGGAGCGCGAGTAATTTCCCGCAGTGCTCCGCGCGGGGGCGTCAGTTTGTTTGCGTCCAATGCCGGGCATGGCGACTGGTGCGTTTCATGTCCATGAGGCGGGAAGCGCGAGCTCCTCACGCGGTTTGAAGTGATCCCAGACAGCGAAATCACCGATGGCTGGCGTTTTCGACACTCGATCTCTGGACCAGCCAGAGGAAAATGTCTCCGATGATGAGCTGGAGGAGGTAAAGGACGCGCGCTGTTCTGAAGGAAACGGCACGCGGGAGTGTAGCGTGCAGGCCTGAGGCCCGAGGAGCGAGCGTCGGCCGCTTTTTATGTTATGCTAACAGGCTAACGCGACTTACCCCACAGTGTGTTTAATGCACTTGAATAACTGATATTCTGCCTGTCAGCACATGTGTCAGATATATTTGAGAGTTACGTGCTGAAACATGTTTTATATGCAGCAGTCAAAGATATGAGCTGGAGATAATAGGGTTATATGTGAGCTTACTACTTGGCAGTACAGTAACGTTACAGTACAGGCAATTTAAAGGGCTGGATGTGTGTGTTTCCTTTCACATTGAAACGTGTAGTGCAGCATACCTTCGATATATACGTGCACATTACTTTATTGACATGTTAATATGCATGATATATTTACGAGGATAAGTCAATTAGGAGTTGCAAGACCATAGATGGTGCACCTTATGGGATGTCTGGGAATAGTATTGCGAAATCCGAGCCCTTGCGCTTTCATGTTCAGCCCTAGAAGCGCTGCCAGCTGTTGCCCATCGTAACGTTTTATCTGCGTCGTGCACTGATCATCTCTCCACCCGACACACAACGCTGTGGTTCACTGTTGCAGTGAATTGAGCCTTTATTGATGATGCATTTCACACCTCTCTTCTTGCGCAGGCTCAGATCAGTGACCTCATGGATCAGTGCGTGGCTTTGAGTTTGTAAGTATGTGCAGTGGATGCAATAAAAAACTCTATAACCAGTATTTTAATTGAAATGATTAAAATAATGTCTCTTAGATCCAAAAGGGAATTGACCTGAGAATAAACGGCATCAGTATTCTAAATGCAGATGGGAGGAATATTGCACATTATCACTTTATTTCTGGTTTATTCTTATAGTAACATGGACGCTGCGAGAAGATTGAGATATCAGAGGACAATGTGAACCAAGGCGCTGAGAACATCCGCCCAGAGGTGCTTTGAGCTTCTCTCCGTGTGTTGCTGGTGGGAAAGGAGGTTATGGAAAGGTATTTTTATTTTTTTATTAATGTAACACTTTCTAATATTTCATTTAATCTAGTTTTAAAGCACTTTCACACTATACCATAGCTCCAAAGTACTGAACATTGTACTGAACACAGTTTCACATTTTACAGTACATTATGTTAACAGTAAAAAACTGAACTTTGTTAAAATGTTAAAAGGCTAAAGAGCACAAATATGACAATCAATCATGGGTTTTCAATCCTGTCCTGGAGCACACCCTTTTACATTTTTGTATGGCTCCCCTTATCAGACACACCCCAATTCAGGTTTACTGTCATAACCTAAAATGGTTAAAAATATGTTTTGTGGATTAAAATAAACTATATATATATATATATATATATATATATATATATATATATATATATATATATATATATATATATATATATATATACTTATACATACACAGAGCCTTGAAATTGCTAATTATGAAGCATTACTATTTAGATTAATTTATTTTTATGAATTTAATGAATTAAACCTTAATAGTTTATATATATATATATAGATAATAATTAAAAAAAATAAAAATAACAAAAAAACAATAAAAATATCAAACAAAAAAAACAACCTAACAATACTAAAAATAACCCAAATACAAAATAAAAACTAAACAAAAACAAAACACCCTATATCTAATTACTAAAATAATAATACCATGAACCTGACTAGGCTTGAATTTTAACCTTTTCTTTGTGGTATTTTTTGTAGGTTTTCCAGGTTCGGAAAGTATCTGGCATGCAGGTTCAGGCAAAATATTATGCAATGAAGTCTTAAAAAAAGGTCAAGCAAATTCCTTATGATTTGAATGCAGTAATTTAGATTTTGTGGCAATGTCTCAATGTCATCTCTATTCTGCTGCTTGTAGGCTATGATTGTAGTCGCAACGCCAAGGACACAGCGCATACTAAAGCAGAGAGAGAACATCTTAGAGGAAGTCAAGCATCCTTTCATCGTTGATCTAATCTATGCTGCGATTTCAGACGGGCGGCAAGCTTTACCTCATTCTTGAATACCTAAGTGGTTCGTCAAGAACAACCTTTGTCGCATAACTACTCATTCTTTCCACTGTCCTCATGTTGCTGCGGAGTTGCTAAGGAATACATTCTGCCCTTAAAGGCATTTTTTTTTTTTGCATAGAGGGAATTCATTTAAACATTTTATGCAAATTTATATTTCCTATTTAATAACTTTGAAACCCTTTTTTGTTGTACTTTGTGTGCTGAAATATTACATTTGCAGGTGTGTCTTTTGAGATATGATGTTGCGGAGCTTTACTATCCATCCATCTCTGTGTTTGCGCTTAAACTGTGATGTTTGTGGTAAAAGCCTTTTTTCTTCTGCAGTGGGGAGCTTTTCATGCAGCTTGAGCGAGAGGGGATTTTTCATGGAGGACACGCCTGGTAAGAAAGGGCGATTTTGATGAGTTGCACTTTTAAAACATAAACTTGCTATGTTAAAATTGAATTAAATTTTAGCTTTAAACATAGTGATTTTTGAAGTGTTAACTTATTAAACAATTTTCAAGGACACATGAACACCGACACATGCATACAATAGGCCTTACATTCAACATGATGAGATGAACGAAGATAATCAGAATGATGCTCAGGGTTTTTAACGCACGCAGCTTTTACTTGGCTGAAATCTCTATGGCCTCTCGGGCATCTCGCATCAGAAGGGCATCATCTACAGAGATCTCAAACCGGAGAACATCATGCTCAATAACCAAGGTTTGGCTGCTTCGTATTGTAGTTTAGATAGGGGTTAAATTGAAAAAGAATTGAGAAATGCTTAATTATAATAGTTTTTTTGTCTTATCACAGGACATGTAAAACTGACTGATTTCGGGCTGTGTAAGGAGTCAATTCATGATGGCACAGTGACACACACTTTCTGTGGCACTATTGATACATGTGAGAGACATTTAACGAAACCTTTACATCCTTGTGACATCTAAGTAGCTAATTTCCTGTTTTGCAAATGTCTCTTTTCATTGCCTGACATGGCCGTGTTGACATGCATTTAAATGGATTTCTACAGTAGTGTGAGAAGTTTTCTTTATTTCAGGGCCCCAGAGATCCTCATGAGAAGCGGACACAAATCGGGCTGTTGACTGGTGGGGGGAGTCTGGGGCTTTGATGTACGACATGTTAACTGGAGCAGTGAGTATAAATGTCTGGTGAACTTGTCTTGGTGCAAGTGCCTAACCTGCAGTACTTAAATTTGGTTTTTGAATTTACGTTCTGGAATTTTATGTTTCTGAATTAATTTCAACAACCAATTAATGAGCTTGACTATATTAAAAAGAAACATCTAATTTCGCGTCTTTTTAATTTAAGTATATATATATATTTTTTCATAGAAGTTTACTGACTCCTTAAAGGGGTCATCGATGCCCCATTTTCCACAAGTTGATATGATTCCTTTAGGGTCTTAATGAAAAGTCTGTGACCATAGTTTGGTTCAAAATTTTATCAATGATAGTTGTTTACAACAACAACACTTTTTCCCCCTGTCAAAAACAGCTCTTTTCAGAGCAAGCTGTTTTGGAGCATTTTTTCTTTAAATACTAATGAGCTCTGCTGACCCCGCCCCTCTCTGAGGACCTGTTTACTTCAGCCGCATTCATTGTGAAACTCGCAAAGTGCCTTTCCTAATAATGTGCTAATTAGCAAAAAAAACAATAATAAAATAAAAAAAAACAAACGCAAACATAAAAAAAAATATTCAGAACGGGGGCGCATTCCCTTCAAAACAACACACGGTAATCCACTGCGGCTCCAGATGTCAGGAGTACTTAATGAGGCTGCTATGTTCATTATTACACCCAACAACAAAACACCTCAATCGCTTAAGAGTCATTCTTGTCTACATCATTTTTGTTCTTTCGCATCAAAAAGTTTGTGAACCCTTGGTCTAAGTCCCATTTTGAAGTTTTTGAACTTCCCTAGTATTAATGGAGGTTTTCTTTTTGCGATATGAATGTTGTTTTTCTTATTCTTGCCTTTCTAGCCTTCCCTTTACAGGAGAGAACCGGAAAAAACCATTGACAAAATTCTTAAAATGCAAAACTGAAGCCTCCCACCCTACCTCACACAAGAAGCCAGGGACCTTCTCAAAAGGGTAGGTGACATTATTTTATTTTCCCCCACTATAACACTTATTGTGGTGTTGCACATTTTGATTTTGGAAGCTTTTTATGAAGTCTTTATGTTGTATTGTAAGAATAATTTTACTGCATTCAGCTGCTGAAAAGAAGTGCCTCATCTCGGCTCGGGGCTGAACTGGAGATGCAAACGAAGTACAGTCTGTTTATCTGATATTTTTTTTTTAAACCTGTAACGCCTGACATGGAAAAAAAAAGTTGAGTGTCACATTTGATACAATCAGGCTTTTATGGCTCATATAGTATGACATAACATACACTTTTATTCAGAGCCCACCCAACTGAATTTGTGCAAATTTCGTTGCAGTTGCTGTTATTTCTCATTGTGCAAAAAGATTTCTGAAACCTGTTACTTGTAAAAAGTGAGATCTTTATAACAGTTGAAGCTGACTACCTTGCATTTAAAAATACATGTCACTCTATATTTTCCCAATAATAAGATATTTAAATGCGCGGTTTTATGGTCTAAGCTCTATTGTTTTTTATTGTTGGGGCCAAAACATAATACAATGATTATTGAGAAGTGAACAAATATAACGTTCCTCAAAAAGCCTAATGATGTAATGGTAACCAAGTAAACCTAATCAGGTAACTGTTCATCTAGAAACATTGCTAAGAATACAAGTTATTCTTATGTTTACTCTCTAAAATCAGTTAAGATTTAAAAAGCATAAAGACCCTTGACATTACCTTGAAGGGGAAAGATTTAGGGGTTATACTTTGAAGACCTTTTACGTGTTGTAAAAAAGGATAAACTGTCAGTCAGACGACAGAAGGCATGTAGTAGATTATGTGCAACAGGTTTTTTCAGCAATGTTTTGATCATGTTGATACATTTCAAGGTCTAGAAATGTGTGTATCAGATATGATCAAATAGGCTTTAGATATGGTGAAGATTGACTTTCACTATTGATTTTTAATGTTTAACCAGAATTCAGAATTCAGAAAGAAGTTCTGGGCTTTAGTGTGTGATTTTAATTTACTTGAATTTGTCTTCTAGAACATCATCCCTTCTTCCGACCTTTAATTGGGACGACCTCCTCAGCGCGTAAAGTAGAACCACCATTCAAGCCTTTCTTGGTAACTATAGTCACCTCTTGTGGTCTGTTCCGCCATCTTACAGCTTAACTGAGTATATATGATACTTGACCTGATGGTTTTGTTTCGACAGCAATCAGCTGATGATGTGAGCCAGTTTTGATTCAAAGTTTCACCAGCCAGAGCTCCCGTTGACAGCCCTGATGACTCCACGCTGAGCGAAACGTGCAAATCAGGTCTTTTTTGGTAAGGAAGATCCACCTGTCCCGTGCTTATCGTGTTTTGAAAAATGGTTTTGAGCGCTTTCCATTATGTTTTCTTATTAATTCTTGCAGGTTTTTACCTATGTAGCTCCTATCTGTGTTGGAAAATATAAAGAAGTTCTCATTGAGCCAAAATTCGTTCCACGGAACTCGTCAGGTTTTTGGGCAGCCCCTCGAAACGCCTCCTCTCCGGTAATCCCAGCTTTTGACTTATAATTCACAGAGCTAAAAAAAAAAAATCTAATTGAAAACCAATTTTCCCCTCACTTTTTGTACTCCTTGTCTTTTCAGCCCGGTTAAGTTCTCAGGAGATTGTTTGGCCCCACGAGGTCCCACTTTACCTATACCCTCGGATCCTCTCCACCCGTTCAGTCCCCCACAGAGCTCGCTATGGAAGTGTCCACCATGGATCAGATGGAGGTTCAGGCTAGTTCAGAGGCCCACCGGCGTGCCCCCTCTTCCCATCAGCAACCATAGCCATCGCTTCTGGCTTTTGCTCCAGCCGTGGGCCAGTTTAAGCAGCTAGCACCTACCCTGTGATCTCCAAAAAGGCCAGAGCATCTACGAAATGAACCTATGACCATTAGTCCAACTTAGAGTTTTCCTTTGCTGTTCTCATCTTTACTTTTATATGTGGACACTTGGGGAGAAGAAAGGTCCCCTACCATCACACCATCGCTGCCTATATACTGTCCTTCACATCTGATAGAGCATGTGTCCTTTCACTGAGTTTGAGAAACCGCTACAGTTTCCTCCAGCATACCCAAAACCTCAGAGCGCATTCTGAGATGATTCCTGTCATTACATTATCAAAATGGATGGGTTATCAGGATTAGGGCGGTTTTTTTTGGATTATCAACTTTTTTTTTTTACTGATTTTACCATGAAAGGGAACATGAAAGCAACACAAAAAAATCCGATCTAAATAAAAAAAGGAGACACTATTGGCAGATGTGCAGATGAGTAATAGCCTGTGCTGCTGCAAGATGAGATCAGTGATGTTTGAGGAATTTGCTTCCAGTGGGATGCTTTGAGTTTTTACAGTATTTCCGAGGAACTGAATCCGCTTTTTCGCAGGTGTTTAAATAATTGTAAAAATCTTGTTGGATTCGCAGAATGAGCATGCATTTGTGGGAGTTTTCTGTCCCAGCGGAGGTATCGCAACCTGGACCTTAATTACTTTATACATTTTTAAATGAGTGTATCCCACAGTGCTGTAGAGATGATGGATCAGTCACACGAGCCTCAATAAAAACAAATACATTGACTTTTTGAAATTATTATTATGAGCTGTGGGTTGTCAAATTAGTGTCCCTTGTGTTGTAATTTTACAAAGGGTGTGGCATTGCAAGATCGATATTCATACATATGACGCTACCATATCCAAAGTTTGTGGTTTTTTTTTTTTTGTTTGTGTGCATTTTTAAAACTGTTTTTTTGAGACGCTGGTTTGCTCTCATTAGCCTGCATTTATTTGATCAATATACAGTAGCAATTGTGGAATATTATTACATTTAAATATCAACTGCTTTCTATTTGAACATATTGTTAAAATGTGATTTCTGGTGATGTTCCAAATCTTGATTTTTCGTCAGCCATTAATTCAGTCGTTCAGTGTCACATGAACATCCATATATTTATTATCTAATCAATCTGTTATTTAGATCCATTTGTAACTTAATATCTTTGCTGGAGCTGGATAATTTTTTTTTCAGTATTCAAATAGAAACAGCATTTATTTTGAAAAATGTTCTTAAAAACCATCATAAATGGTCGTTTACTGTCACTTTTGATCAATTTTAATGCATCCTTGCTGGTAGCAGTGCTGTATTTTAATACATTTTTTATAAAATCTTAAAATGCAGTGTTTTTTAAAAGTAGTGTACAAAGACAATTAGGCTCACCTAAAACATGCAATAAATCCACTTTTGTGGGGGTATCTTTAACAGTAAGGTTTAATTTGAAACCAGTTAGTTAATGCATTAGTATATCATAAATCTAACAGTGACATGTTCTTTATTCTCTTCGATTAATAGGAATGCTTTAAATTTTGCATCGTAAAATTGTTAGAAATGAAATGGTTTTTAGGTTGCAAATGCTTTGACTAATATTAACCAAGTTTACATTAAGTGCGCTTTACATAAATTCTCATGTAAAAATGTTGCATAGATCTACAGTTACCATCCTGCTTTTTTTTTTTTAACTTAGAGCTCGTGGACAAGCCCCAGTGTCTCCCCGCCACTGAAAAAAAAATAATACCAGTAACGTGACTTTTTTTTTTTTTACGCATCTCACAGTCGGCTTTTTCTCAGAAATGTTGTGACATACTAAACTCTCAATTATTGAGCGACTATGAACATCACAAATGTGAGAAAAAAACTCATAGTTCGGACTTTATACCTCGCATTTCTGACTTTTTTTTTTTCCAGTGTGCTGAATTTTTGTATCTTCCTCCGTTTCAGACAGGTTTTCTCAGAATTGCGAGTTATGAAGTCAGAATCGTGAGATTCAGAACAGTTATTGAGGGGGTGAATTAAAAATACTGTAGAAATATTGTATCTCAATTTTTGGTTGTTTGGCTTATTTTAAATCATTTGACATCATCTTGAGGCCCTTTGGATGTAGATGTTCCCGATCCTCCTGCAACCACTTTATGTGTGTACAACTGGGTTCTGTCTTTTCAAATGCGGATTGAATATCATCTGATCTAAATGAAACTATTTAGTTGGGATATAAATCATTTGGATACAAACGCTCATGCAGATGGGGATACGTTTAAACAGTTTCCCCTCAGGATGCAGCTCATTGCACAGCATGTTTATGAGTTGTCCATAAGGGAACTCAAATACTAAGTATATGCTGCAATATTATGTTTGGGACAAAAAACTAACTTTTGTGTCCAATCAGCTTAAGAGGAGAGTCAGGAGACCCTTCAGAACCATCTACATTTTACCTGGTGGTAGCATTTTTGTATCTGCGTGTTGAGGAATGGCCAGATAAACATCACTTCTGTGCTCTTGCATGAGCAGGTTGTCTGAGCCACTGTAGGTCGCTGGACCCAGTCCAAATGGCATTGATTGGCTGGATCAGTAAATTCTGGAAGAAAAATGGTGCAGTTTCCCTGAATTCACACTATTTATCTGGTCATGCCAAGTCTAGTGATATTTATGCTTTTTCAGCAACAGCTGTGTTGTTGCTTTGAATACTTCTTCAAGAAGAATCATGCTTGATGGCTGATGGGGAATTCTTGGATGTCTATTAGAGGAAAGTACAATCTGGGGAGGAGTATTTTATGGTATTTTGCCACTATGACAAACAACACTAGTTGTCTCATCTGTGTTTTCAGGGGATTCCCTAAAATTTACAGCATAACAGAACTAACTATGCCTGGCTCACTGAGAACAGATGTTGAAGACATCGGTTGTAGCAGGACTAACCGTTTAACAGCACTGGGTGATTCATTGCTACAACTCTTTGACTCAAACTTGTGATGTGGTGCTGCAGCATGAGATCTAACAACGATGCTGCTATTCAAACGTTTGGGATCAGTAAGATTTTTATGACTTTTTAAAGAAGTCTCTTATGCTCATGAAGGCTGCATTTCGAAGCTAAATTTTCAGCATCATTACTCCAGTAACTTGTAACACTTCATACTAAATTCTAAAATCAATAAATAAAAAAATAAAAAATAACATCCAAAATACAAAAAATAACTAACTTCAAAGTATCATATGATGAATCAAAATGGTGTGATATTATCAAATCGATATGTTCATTAATCATAGTATTTTTGATCAAATAAATAGCCTTGGTCAGCATAAGAAACTTAAAAAAGAAACTTAAAACAAAAAAAAAAAAAATATACACTGAATCCTTTTTTATTTGACAATTTCAACTTATTTAAATGAGTACTTGTTTTGACTAAACACAGTGAAAAATAATATTGTCAAATATTATTACAATTTAAAACAGGTTTTATATAATGTATGTATTACAAAAAAGTATTCCTGTGATGCTAAGCTGAATTTTCAGCATCATTACTCCCGTCTTTAGTGCCACATGCTGATTTGCTGCTCAATTATAATTGGTGCTCAGTTATTAATTATGGTTCTTACTATTATCATTGTTGAAAGTAGTTTTTGCTGCTTAGTATTTTTGTTGAAACCATGATACATCTGTCTGTTCATCTGTGTCTATATATATACACAAATGCAAGGATTTATCTCGCTATATATGTGTGTGTGTGTATATATATATATATATATATATATATATATGTATAATATTGTATATATATATGTATATATGTGTATATGCTATATATATATATATATATATATATATATATATACTATATGTAATATGTATAAGCTATGTGTATATATATATATATGTGTGTATAAATATGTATGTATATATAACAATGTATACTCTATACCTAGGTCCTTATCTCAAAAAAATTAACATATTGTGAAAAAAGTTCATTATTTTTTCCATAATGTAATGATAAAAATTAAACTTTCATATATTTTTAGATTCATTGCACACCAACTGAAATATTTCCAGGTCTTTTATTGTTTTTAATACTGATGATTTTTGGCATACAGCTCAAAACCAAAACTCAAAAAAAATTAAGCAAGAACTAATGCAAACTTCAGCATATTTCATCCGACCAATAAAGAAAAGTGTTTTTAATACAAAAAAAAAGTCCCAACCTTCAAATAATTATGTTCAGTTTGCCGACCACTCAATACTTCAGAAGGTCGGGAATCCTTTTGCAGAAATGACTGCCGATTGCGGCGGCGTGGCATGGAGGCTGTATCAGCCTGTGGCACTGCTGAGGAGTCTGTGGAGGGAAGGGATGCTTCGTGGCGACCTTAAGCTCATCAGAGTGTTGGGTCTTGCGTCTCTCAACTTTTCTCTTCCACAATATCCCACAGATTCTCGCTGGGGTTCAAGGTCAGGAGAGTTGGCAGGCCAATTGAGCACGGTAAGGTACCATGGTCAGTAAAAGACTTACCAGTGGTTTTGGCACTAGCTGCATTGACCTGCCCTTGATAAAACACAGTGGACCAACACCATCAGCTGACATGGCACCCCAGACCATCACTGACTGTGGGTGCCCGACACTGGACTTCAGGCATTTTGGCATTTCCTTCTCCCCAGTCTTCCTCCAGACTCTGGCACCTTGATTTCCGAATGACATGCAAAATTTGCTTTCATCCGAAAAAAAAAGTACTTTGGACCACTGAGCAACAGTCCAGTGCTGCTTCTCTGTAGCCCAGGTCAGGGCTTCTGCCGCTGTTTCTGGTTCAAAAAGCACTGCGCCTGTGCGGTGGCTCTGGATGTTTCTACTCCACACTCAGTCCACTGCTTCCGCCAGGTCCCCCAAGGTCTGGAATCGGTCCTTCTCCACAATCTTCCTCAGGGTCCGGTCACCTCTTCTCGTTGTGCAGCGTTTTTTGCCACACTTTTTCCTTCCACAGACTTCCCACTGAGGTGCCTTGATACAGCACTCTGGGAACAGCCTATTCGTTCAGAAATTTCTTTCTGTGTCTTACCCTCTAAGCTTGAGGGGTGTCAATGATGGCCTTCTTGACAGCAGTTAGGTCGGCAGTCTTACCCATGATTGCGGTTTTGATTAATGAACCAGGCTGGGAGTTTTTAAAAGCCTCAGGAATCTTTTGCAGGTGTTTAGAGTTAATTAGTTGATTCAGATGATTGCACTTGCACTTTCATTGTGTGGAGAAAGTAGAGTGAAAGTAAACATTGTCTGAAGCGGTCATGCTGTGTGCTGTGCGGTAGGGCGCTGCGAAGGGATCTGCATGACCTCTAGAGCGCTGCACAGAACTCTGAATGCAGTTCATCATCTGAGGCGGAAGCGACGAGGAAGAAGCTGCCAAAAACACTGCAAGGACGTTTGAGGCGGCTTTTAAGCATCGAGTGGTTATGCTCCAAATTTGTCGCTTACATTTGATTACATGTGCTGTTAAGGTAAGTTCATTTTAATTCATTAACCTCATACGGTGTTACATATATTTTAGCAATTACGAAACGCCAGCGATACTCATCAAAACATACAGCAACGTCATTATATACAAATGAAGTCATGATAACCGGGTAGTAAAACTAGTCTTTTCTGTTAAGCTTGATCTTTTGTATATTTACTGTTTTTAATTTACATTAGATATCAAATCGATATCTGCACATTGCACATTAGGGCAGCACTTATAAACAATCGCCATGGTAACCGTAGTTTCCTCTGAAGGCGTAGTTCATTGTTACTTTTGTAAAACCATGTTAATTTAACATTTATGTAATTGTTTAATTTCTTATTTTAATGACAGTGTTGGCTGCTGCAAGTTACCGCAATTTTTTTTTGCATTTTAGAAACTACTGATCAAAACACTAGTCCATCCCAAAATGAACAATCGAAGTTATCCCCACTGAGAGATATATATACGTTACGTTATATGTATGTGTGTGTATGTATGTATGTATATGTGTATATATATATATATATGTAGATCAGTGGTCATCCCTCATGTTCTACCAAAACCAAATGACTTGCTTCTGTGAAAATTCGAAGAAGATATTTTGATAAATGATAAATGTCTTAGTGTTTTTGTCCATACAATGGAAGTCAATGGGAACCACAGTTATTTGGTTGGTCTGTCTCTCCATTTTTCCCCCTCACAGGATCATGTAAACCTCTGCAATGTCTCTGCCTGAGCATCTCAACATGAGCCCCTGGAGTCTTGTCTGAGTTTTTGGTCCAGGAGGAGGCTGCTTGGTTTTGGGGTGCTGCTGGCCTGGATGAGTCTTGTTCCACCTGCTGGTCAACGTTTGGCTCTCTGTGTCTTCTACCAGCCTCTTAGTGGTCTTAGGTGGTTGGCTTGGTTCCCAGGCTGTCCTGGACTCAGACAGCGTTATTCATCTGGAACGCTTTGCTGGGCTGGAGGAGGTCCACACATAATGCCGGGAGCGGCAACAACTGGAAAGATGTGGATCCAGAAGACCGTTGCCGCTAAGATCATACGTGACTTTGTCACCTCGTGGTACAGCACCATTTCTAGAGAAAAAGAGTTTGAGGATGAGGTGCACAACGCCATGATCTCCATTACGATGGAGCTGAAGGGTCGAGCGCAAGGATTGACAGGAAAGCTTTATCCCAGAGGGTTTTAGACTTATCTGGATGCCACCTTCAGTGTTATTTGAGTGCCAGGGAAGCCATTAAACATCAAGAGGTGGACAAAAGATGGAGATCTCTGGGGCGTGCACGGCAACAAACTCTTCCCCTCATCATCCCGCCCTTCAGAGCTCTGCTGTCGAGGTAAAAGTGCGTGCAGGGCCATTGTAGACCTGCTTCTTCATGTGTTCTTGTACCTCCCTCCACGATTTAGAAACCAGAAACTGGTCGATTTGTGGTGCGGGCGAACTTATAACCTGCAATGTGCTGCTGCCTTTAATTGCAAAACTGTCCGACCCAGACTGGCTAAACATGTTGATTGTAAGCATCTTCAGTCAATCCAGTGAACCAGCCCCAGAGCCCAGAACCAGTAGAAGTTCAAGCTCCACCACAAGTTGTATCTGATCAAGAAAACACACTGCAAGAACTTGAAATTCCATGCGTTCTGACTCTAAAAGTCACCCCAGAGACCCCCACAGCAGTGGAGGCCCCAACGCCAGAACTTGCAGCTTACGATGTCATTGACTCCTCTGATCTTTATTCTCCACACAACCTGGGAGGAAGACGAACCACGGCCGATAACCAAACCATTTCCGTCGGGTTTTAGCCCCAGGATTTTCTGAGGCTCGGTAAGTCCAATCCTTTCTATCAAGAAACTGACTCTGATTTGGATTCTCCTCTAACGGGACTTCAAGCGGAGCTCTCTAGAATAAGCTTGGTTTCTGATTAGTTCAGGGAGGAGACCCTTTCAGAAAGACTTGCTGAATGCACCACTCCCGGTTGACACTGTGTTAGACCTCGAGGATGAACTTCCGACTTACACCAATACGACAGAGAAGGACGCTATCAGTACATCTCGCAGGTGTGCCTGAGGAAGAGTCATCAAGCTTTTGCACTCTCCAGCCGCTAGAGAAGAGTAAACTTCGAGTGCAGACCAGCCAGGCCTGGTGAACCCCAGTGAGCTGGGCTCTGACTGCACCCATCCAGGCTTCTTCACCAGCTGGGATGGCATCCTGGCACCTTTCAGCTTCGACGCCCCTTAGCAGCCCAGAGGGTCCAGTCATTATCCAGAACCTCCCATCACTGGCACCATCACTGCCAAGGAGCAGAGGCACTGGCTCACATCCCTACACTCTCTACACTGTAAAGGTGAATTGGTTCTCCTTTTCTCTGTTAAATCAGTTATCAAGTTAGTTAAATGCGTGGTTTAAGTTTACCAAAATTGGACACGATGTTTGATATTTAATAGTTCACACTCATTTCTCTAATTTTACATTTAGTACTTTCTGTACTGGAAGCTTCTGACACCAAGACAAATTCCTTGTGTGTGTAAAACACACTTGCCAATAAAGCGAGAGCTGAGATTCTGGGATTAACTTTGCTGTCGTGAAAGCAGACTTAAAGGGATACTCCACCCCAAAATTACAATTTTGTCATTCATCACTTACCCCCATGTCGTTCCAAACCCGTAAAAGCTTTGTTTGTCTCCGGAACTATCGATATTAGTTTTAATTTCAGTTTTTATTTTTATGTTTTCTTTTTTTTTTTCAGTTTTTTTTTTTCCAAACATAAAAATAATTATTATATATGACAGAATTTTAATATTGGCCTTGATTGTAATTTTAGTCTCTACAGTATTTAATCATATTGCTGTCTAATTAAACAATAAGCACATCACACTATTCATTGAAAAGCTTTAGTTAGTAATAGTAATCAAGAGCAAGAAGTCATTATAATATGGTTACTTAATAATGATGTGTTTTTTCTTGCAGTATGAGACAGCCATGGACACTGAGAATCCTGACGCTTTGCAGCCCATGGCCTACCACACTGTCAACCGACGCTACAGTGAATTCCTCAACCTTCAGACCCGTTTGGAGGAGAAACCAGAATTACGCAAGATTCTTAAAAGTGAGCAGAGCACATTAGTCCTGTCAGTTTCCAAGCACTGTATTTCATTGGTTGTCTTGTTCTGTTAACTAGATGTGAAAGGACCAAAGAAAATATTTCCCTGAGCTTCCATTTGGAAACATGGACAGTGACAAAGTCGAGGGCCAGGAAAGGTCTTTGGAAACATTCCTTAGAGTATGTTCTTTGAATTACTTTTTTATATATATATACACACATTACATAAACCTGACTATATGTATATATAAGTATTCCATTCTACAGAAATTCTTTTAAATGTTTATTGGTTTTCTTTTTATTACAGCAACTTTGTGCCATTCCTGAAACGGCCAACAGTGAGGAAATGCAAGAATTTCTTGCTCTAAACACTGATGCAAGAATTGCCTTTGTGAAGAAACCCTTCATTGTTTCACGATAGACAGGGTAATTTCAAAATGCACATTGTTTGTTTTGACAAACTCTTATTTCAGTTCTTTCATGACATAATATGTGACCTGGCAGATTGTGGTGAACGCTATAGTGGACACCCTGAAGACGGCCTTCCCTCGCTCAGAACCACAAAGTCCCTACTGATGAAATTGACACAGATCCTGATGGGAAACTGTCCACTGACAAGAAATCCAAGTATGGCAAGAAAGCTGCTTATTTAAAGTTTTTTCTGAATGTTTATAGCTGTAAATTTCCTGTATGCCTAACACACGCTTTTCTCGTTTTCATTTCTAGGTCTAGAATGAGGTTCTCTAGTAAAATTGCCCCTGCTCTCAGTGTGTCTGACATGAAACCCAAAGTGCTTTACTGCTTAGATGAAAGCAGCTGTGTAAGTACCAATCATCAGTAACTGAGCCTTTTCCAATGCACCATTAGAAGGAAAGAAAATCGCTTTTGTTCATTTCCACTTAGTCTGCAATAGTCACTACTGATCAGCTACACAGGGAATATGCATTGCACTTTGTTGGTTGGTTTTGAAGGTTTTCAATGGCTTCGCCTCGTTGAATGCGCGGGAGACTTTCATCTCAGAGAAGGAGCGTTTAGAGGTAAAGCCTGGTTTGATGCTGATTGAGAGAGAGCGGAGGCCCCAGGATTAATGGATATGAACACATGCACATGTGCCAGAGCACGAGCTCAGAATGCACCTGCCATCAGTGACTCGGGTAAATGTCTCTAGTATCAGAGAAATCTTATAGTGTATTCTACATAACTATATGAGTTCAGCTCATATGACACAGTTAATCCAATCACAGCTGTTGAAATTTTGCGAAAAGAATGCCCGAATAGATCCCGAATTCTGTATAATTAGATTAGGAAATAGATTATTTTAATATATATTAACCCAAACAAATTCTATAATTAATGAGACTAACTCTTAAAGTATCGTAATTACTGACCTTGCTCTTACCAGTAGTCCTGTCCATAACCAGTATTAAAACCCCCTTTTGACCACTATGAAGAACTCTCGGTGTGCTCAATGATGCGAATATTAACAGGCGCGACCTTAACAAGGCATTGCTTGTAACAGTAGCGATTAAATCTGAACGCATGTATTACTGTAAAAATTATACTCTCTAGAGGGCCAGCATTGTTACTTTTCATATGTTGCATAGTATCACTTGGCCATTGACAAAAACCCAGCGTCTTTTATTTTTTCACTGGAAAAAAACAAACGAAAGTCATCATCAGATCTCCATATTATACCAACCATGGTCAGTGCTTGGATCTGTGTGTGTTCATATTGTCCTATTTTTAGTTTTATCTGACTATGGTCTGGATTATGGAACATGATTGTGACTCTCATTTCGGAAGTCATTTCACCAACAACATTTTCAATAGATATCTGACCAATGTCCTCTTATAATCTTTTCCCAGCCCGACTGACTGATGTCTTTCATATTGTAGTGTGCACATGCTAGTGAGGCACACTTTCTATCCGGACTCAAGCTGCCCTAGTGTACAAGTATCCTTGTTCTGTGTGCTCATGAAGGATCAGGTGGAGCTGGCTTTCGTACATGAGAACATCCGAGAGGACGCATCAGAATGCTGTTTTGGGACCCTCATTGAAAGGTGTGTTCACCCTCTCTGATATCACCAGTTCCCGGTGTAATTAACTTCATCTTTAGCTAGCTTCTTGAATTCATTTCAGATTCACATACCCAGGCTTTTGCAGTATTTTGGATTGTGGATCTCAAAGCTGAACCAACTGTGTGAAACAATTCTGCGATTGCTTTTGAATTGGCACTGTTTATATACTTATGTTTTTTAAGTATGTGAGACGTGACGTAAAGCATTGCTTTTCTTGCGGCCATAGTAGCACACAGAAGTTTCTATAGACCAGTCATCCCCTTGCCACACGCTTAAACTAGCTATCAGTTCATTCATTTGATTCCTTTCTAATGGAGCTGCCTTTCTAAGATGATTTCTTTAGATGACGTTTTCCAACACAGTCGTCCTCATCTCTCTGATGTAGAAAGGAGTGTTTTCAGCTTGTGAATGCCCATAAATTCTAGACCTTCTCTATAAATTTAAAATACAAAATTGCATGCAAGTAAAAAGTAGGACTTTTGTTAAAGTTTCGTTTTGTGCAGATATATTGTGGCACTGAAATCTAAAACATTTTGCCTATCATGCCTGGAACAGGGATTTCTGCCTGTTTAGGCAATTTTAATTTTGCATATAACATTTATTGTCTCAAAAGATTTATATTTTAAAATAAAGTGCAATTTTTTAAAAACTGTGTCCTATTACAGGAATCCTGATGAATTTTCCACAAAAAGACATTCAGGCAAGCAACAATTGTTTTCCCCCAACATGTTTACTATACTACGAAAATGTTTCTTGAGCAGCGAATCAGCATATTAAAAGACGATCTGAAGGAGTCATGATGACACAAGACTGGAGGTAATGGCTGCTGAAAAATTCAGCTATTGCCAAAACTCTGCGCAGGAAATAAATTACATTTTACCGTAGTATTTTCAAAAATAAATTAGTTTTACAATGTAAAATTATTCAACATTATTTTTAAGTATTTTTAATACAATATACATTGCCATCATTAAGATTTGTTTTCTTTTTTTTTTGCTTTTTTTGTTTTCAAAAACCTGATAACTCTACTATCGACCTTAAACTTTTGAAACTAGTAGTGTATTAATAATCCACCTGAGGCTTAGCATACAGGAGCCTAAAGACAGACGGAACGGCCGACAGATGACTTGACTGCGTGAGGTGTCATCTGCGTGAAGGCATCACTCTTCTCTAGTCCGGTTCCCCAAACTGCGGTACATTGTGTGATCATTCTTATTTTTAATATGACATATAAACTACTTTATTAAACCAATTCTGCGGGGGGACCGATGACAACTTGAATGTAGGAGGCTTGTGAACGTGTGTGTTTTAAATTATCTGCACATGCACGCTTTTCTCCCCCACGCTGTACCTTTGGCTTCCCCGGCCCTCTCTCTGCGGTGGCATGCTCTATGAATACAAGGGCATGGGATGTCCCGCTGAGCCACGCTCGTCTGCAGCTGTGGCTAGGTATTTCATTTTAGTCTTGAATCAGCTTTCATACGCAGCTTCCTCATGCCGGCCGGCCCTATATTTCAAATGTGTGCTTCGGTGTGGTTCTTTTATCTTTGCTGCGCCGCGTATAGCTCTTTACACAGCAGATGCACACCACGCTCCAGGATTGCTGCTTTGTGAGTGCATGGCGATTTGTGAAAACATTGGTGCTTTTTAAATAGGAGAGCGCGATTGTTTCGTGTATGTTCTTTGCACCCCACCACCCCGTCCGTGACGGGTGATTGTGTATAGGCGGAAAGGTCAGGCCCCCCTCCAACTGACATAAGATAGCATGACGCAAATCGCCTCAGCTCCATACACAAGCTGTTCTGCAGAGCCTTGTGTTTGTGATGTCAATCCAAGCTTGTTTCAAATGATTTCGTTTGTGAGGCGGTGTCTTAAGCAACCCTGTTAGCTTGACAAGCGTCCTGCCAGCTTTTTAAGCTTGTTTAGCTCCCCGCCACAACACTAACAGTTTTTTTGTGGCTGCGATCAATGCCCATGGAAAGTTTGAAACTCTTCAGCTACGGAATCAGGCAGAGCATTGGGCGCTTTTTGGGTAGACTGAGTTTCCTATGTGGTCTTCCACTTTTTGGCTTAATGGCTGCTGTTCAATAATGCGATCTATACTTGCCCATAATCCATGTTTTCAAAGCTTGGAAGCACATCTTGATATATAGCATTACTGTTTGTCACTGATCGGGGGAAAGACCAAACTGATAATTTTTTATTTGACTCTGGACTGAATGCCATCCAGTTCGGGGCCAGCTGCCTAGAAGGTTTACACTGGTCTTACAAGTTGTTCATCTTATTTGTTGTTCTCTTACTTACTTGTCCACCTGCGATCTCTGTTTTTTTAATTCCGCATGACACATTTAAAAGTATAGTGCTATTGTCTCATGTCCCCCTAGGCTAACTGTTAGTTGGTCAAACTCGTACTTTACAGTAAACACTGTTTTTGACATAAAGGATAAGGTTTATGTAACTGTCCCCTGACTTTTCTTGACAGATGACTGCATGTTTAGTATTTATCCAATAAAATTAGCCTGTGGGGGTGGGGATTGGCGCTTCAAATGATTGGGGGAAAACATCAGCGCTGGTGTTGTCTGGATTGACTAACTTGAAACTTAATGTTTGTGTTTTTAGGCCAATTTTGTGTATATAACCATAACAATAATTGTTCACAAAAAAAAAATATTTTAGGTTTTGAGAATTTCATGCCCAAAAGTACAAGCACAGAGAAAAAAAAACCAGCCAGGGGAGTCCACATCCATTCAATTGGCATGTTTTTCCCTCAAATTGTTTGGTTTTTTTGCAACTCTGGCTTTAGAATTTTATTGAGCTCAAAAAAATAGACATTAAAAAAAAAAACAGTTAGAAGACTGAGTGGCATGGCATTTTTAATTTGGAGCCCAAATGTTTTGTTTTACATTGTCATTGTTGAGTTTACTCTTGGTGTCTTTGTAAAGGAGCGTGTCTCAGAATGTTTTGGACTGTACTGACTGATTGTAGGCTGTTGCCAAGTCCTCAGTTTTTTGTGGAGAGGTTCTTTGGATAAACCAAAGCTCCCTCTTGTATTAAATATTCAATTAAGTGGCGGAGGTGTAGTCCATTTCAATTTCATATGCCAAGGATTTAAATTTTTAATTATTTATTTTTTTTGTTTTTGTGGTTTTAGATTAATTGACCTTTTTTAAAGGTTTAGATTTCCAAAATTTCAAATATTTTTTGGAAATTAATGGTTTATGGGAAACAGGCATCTCTTGTTATACAGATCTTGCAGTTCTTAGCTACAGTTTGTCTTAGAAAAATCACTCACTGAATTTCCACCCTCACCATTATCAGGGGGAGTTTGGCGAATCTGAAAAGGTTTGTTCCTTCAAGAAAATGTGTAGTTACTAAACAAAAAAACTTAGAGACACTTAATGTTGTTTGAACTCTTTAGTATGGAAAAATCACAGTTTTTACCACTTCTTGTAGAAATAGCTTTTAATGAGACGGGCACATTTACGTAAAGATTTTGTTTTGTATATTGGTAAAAGGAACTTAAACATGCTACTGCCAATTTGTGGTGGTAATAAAAAAATTGTTGCACCATCTGCCCTCTGTGTTTTACAGGCCCTTCTGTTAAAGGGGCCTTCTGTTCATTTGGGTATTTACCAAAAATCATGTGGCCACATGTTGGATGTAGCCACTTAATAGAAAAGAAGCAATTTTGAAATTTTAGTAAATGCTGTTTTTACATACAGTAATTTATGGGCTTTTGGTAATGGACCTGTTAGAAGTTATGGCACAATTAAGCTCAGAATGTAAAAAATTTTTGAGTTTTTTTTTTCGTGGCAGAGGGGGTTTTTTTAAAATCTGGTCAAAGTCAACCCGCGGACTAGGACAAAAAATGTTTTTGTTTTTATTCACCATTTTTTGATTACATTTCTTTTAGTGTTTTGGGTTGGCTTTGACAAACCCCTGTTAAGAGTTATTTAAGAAAAACAAAATGATGTTATTAGCATTTATTAAAATTTAAAAATATAAAAAACTTTTACAATTTTTTGGTGGATTTTAAAAGTGTAACTTGTCTATTGATAGAAAACAAAAAAAAAAAAAATATAACAACAGCAAAATAAAGTGGGTTTTAAAAACCCTTACTGAGGCATGGGTCCCACAAATTTTTTCATAAAAACCAGGGTTGCTAAATGTTTTTCACAAAACTGTAATAAAAAAAAAAAAAACCAAAATAGCTCATATAAATATCTAGTTTGAGTTTCATGAGGGCAGGGAAAAAACCACTATTTTTTTTGTGAAAAGGGTCTTTAGGCCCACCTCTTTATGACCTGGGCCCTATTCCACCCCCCAACCTTGCCTCAGGGAAAGTTTCTAGTATTCCTTAAGATGGTTTTTTAGGGGTGGTAGTTGAAAGCTACAGGTCTTGTCAGGAAATAGTGGGCCCTCCAATTAGCAGACTTGGGATTGCCTGAGTGTCTCAACCATCCGGACTACATAACTCGTTGTTTTAATTTCCAGTATAAAAAAAAAGTAAAATGTTTTGTTTCTTAAACCTTTTTCTTTGGAGGTTTGTACCAGCTTGTTCGGGCATAGGATAAAAGATCCCTAACGTTGACAAAGACTAAAGTTGGTCATTTCTTTTTATAAAAAGTTAAGACTCGTCCCATGTGCCTCTAAAAAAACCACTAGTTTAAAACAAACGCCCACAAGCCCGTATGTCCACGATGTTGCGGACGATTTTGGGGAGCATAATGCTAGTTTCGTTGTGAAAAGCAAAAATACTTTGTTTTGTCTTCCAAAAAAAGAGGGACCCATAATTAGCAACCCTGATTTCCATAAAAAAAGGTTAAAAAAACCCAATCTGCGTAATTCAGGATGTGGTCTTTGGATCTGCGCGCACATTTTCGGGAGGACTGTTTTTTCTGAACTCAACAAGGGCCATGTACGGGTATTGTTTCAGATTTAAGGGGGGAAATTTGCCACATATATGCTTTCTAAAAATGCGAGTTTTTTGAGGGCAGGTATACGGTCGTTAGGGCATGTTTGTTTGTCAGTTCTCCCAATCACAAAATTTGAAGGAATGGTTTTTTATGTTTACTTGGCGGGTTATGCATAGCAATGTGCTAAAAAAAAGATAGTAATTACCCACGTCCATTATAACATCATTAAATGTCCACACTTGATTGCAAAAACCAAAAATTGCCTTGATTTATTAGATGGTGTTTGTAAATTGGTTTTGTTTTCCGTTTTGCAAACGGGGAACCCCACGGGCATCAACATTTGGTAAGGGGTGTTCTGAACCCGATTTTTCCGGTCAACACGGCTTGAGGTCATTCGGGGGCCAATCCCACCAATGACATCAATAAGCTGGCCAATTTCAAGCGCACCCCCCACCTCGCTTTTCAGATAAAAACAAATGAGCTTGTAAAAAACAACAAAAGTGTTCACGTTTTCCGAAAGGCCGGTGCATAAGGAGGAGAAAAAAACAAACTATTTAAATGTAAACAGGTAAGTGAAAAAAAAAAAAAAAAAAATGAAGTTTTTTTGAAACAACCTTCCAAAAAAAAAAAAATGCATTAACAAACACATTTCAGTACACCAAACATTTACACACAAAAATAATGTTCGTTTTTTTTAGGGGGCAAAAAAACAATCGTATGACCCATTAAAGTAAAAAAAAGTTACTGTTTTACTTTACGAAAAAAAGCAGTTCCGACACAAAAAAAATATTCATCATACAGCAACCCAGTCCCTTTAAATGAGCCTGTTTACATGCACCCTAGTAAAAGCTGATAATCACAAAAATATCAGCTTATTGAAAAAAATAAAACTAGTTCCACGTTTACGTTTTTGAGCACGTCAGTAACTTAACGCAAGTAAAAAAATGCGTTTACGTAAAAAAAAAAACTTTACTAATAAATCAGGTTATGTTCCGCTGTAGTTATGTCAAAAAAAAAAACATAGCTAAATCATTTGCATATCTGACTCTGAGTATTCCATTGTTGTTCAAGTTATGATGTTAAATATAGGCTTTGCATGTCAGCGGGGAATCTTACAGCTCATTTATTATACTCTTTCATTGCAGTTACAGAATGATATTTTATACCCACAAATTAATTGTAAAGAATGTAAGAATTTGATGTGAAAGATGGACACACCATTAATAATAGTTTGGGGGGGAAGAAAAAAATTGACTTTTATAAACATAGTGGGAATAAATAAGTTTTGTTGTATACTGCAATTACTTTTTCAGTTAATTATTTCTACCTCTTTTTCCAGGTCACAGAATCACTTTATTTTTAGAGTTGTTTAAGCGAGGGAGAGAGACAAATGTGACTTTAGTCCAGAATGTGGGGAAATTGTAGTTTTTTAATAATTTCTTTAATTATTATTATTTTAGTTTTTTTGTTTTGGGACAAAAAGTAGATTTTTATGTTTGTGGTAATGCGGTCATTTATAGGTTCTTAGAAAGAAAAATCCGAAATCTGGGAAAAAAAAAAAGAAAAAAACTGTAAAACCTCATAGGTTTTTCAGCCAAGAAAAAAAAAAATTTGCTTCGGTGATTTGGACTCTAGTCTCTAAGTTGAAAACGGCAGGCAAGTGTGATGTGGGGAAGTGAGGACAGAAAAAACTCATGAGAGCCAAGCTGCTGCTCATGCATCGGGTGTGAAAACAGCGGTTGCAACCCAGACGTCGGGACATCAATTCTGAGGGATAGAATTAGTTTACTTATCCGAGTCTGTGGTTCTTTAAAGCACCGGCGGAGGATGTCTTCGTTTGCTTAATATCCAGAGGGAAAAAAACGCCATTTTTTCCCACACGATCCTCACGGGCATGCCTTTTTACAAAGTGTCCCAGAATGACAGTCAGACTTCTTATTATATGGCCACGAGACTTAAGTTTAGTTGCAGTTATAACCACTCTGGGCGGCCGGATGAGAAATTATTTTAAAATGTATGCCTGTGCCCTTGATACAGTGATGGAATGTTTAACTGTGATCAACGAATTTTAGCCACCATATTGATCCTAAAACTTTAGCCCACTGCTGGGCAATGACTGTGAAACCCCTGAGGGACAAAAAACCACGGCAACCTGTCTGTTCTTATTATAAAAACGTGTGGGGACTGATTCTTGCTCCAGCTCTAAAACACACCTGCACTGTAATTTCCAAGCGGACTTAAAAGACCCTTGATTATCCGGCTCAGGGTGTGTTTCATTAGAGGGTGGATCTGAACCCCTGTATTGAAGTGTAGCTCTTCATAAGCAAAATCAAGCACAGTTAATGCTTCTTCGTTTGTGAATCGTGTGTAAAAACACTTGACGGCGGTGTCTGCTGGTCAAATGCTGTTTTGAAGATGTCAAGAAGTTATAAGAAATGTTTTTTATCTTTTGATTGGCTGTTCTCACTAAAAAACTTAACATGAAAAATTGTTAAAATATTAAGCAAGCCCCAACAGCTGTTTTCAAACTCTGATAATACTGAGAAACTGTTTTTGTGTTCTTGAGCAGCAAAAACGTCAGCATATTAGAATGACTTCTGTTAGGATCATGTGACTGATAACTGGGCGTGTATATGAAAAAGCTGAAAAAAGATTCAACTGGTTTGGACATCAAATAGACGTAAATTACATTTATTTTTAAATTGTTATAATATTTCACTGTACTATTTTCACTGGAATTCTTCTTGATCAAATAAATGGGCAAAGCTTTAGTGGGGGGGGAGCATTCTTTCAAAACATAAAAAAAAAAAAAAAAATCTTACCCAATTCAAAACTTTGGAAACTTTTAATGTACTACCCTTTACTTAAGCTTAAAACCTGAATGACTGGGACTCTGCATTTCTCATTTCTTATAGTGTTGTTTGGACATTCATTATGTGGGGACAAAACAACATTTCTTTAGAATATTTTGTTCTGCAGAAGAAAAAAGTAATAATGCAAATTATAAAAAAGAGAAACAACACAAAAAAGAGCCATTTTTAATTTTTTTACATGAACCGTTTCCTTTTAATCTTTGATTTTATATGCGGCCTTAAAATAATTAGTTCACGTCAAAAAATTTAAATAATTTACTCACCCTGTTGGTGTCATTTGTAAAAAATTGATTTAAATTTCCCTCCCTTTTTTATAAGCTTAAAAGATCGTAAGAGTGCGTCCGTCGTGAAAACTGTATGAACTACGTTACATAATTACATATAGACAAGAATAGGGGATTAAAGGTTGCATTCTGTTTCTTGTTTTGGGCGTATGTGTTGAAAAATAGCTATGATAGATTGTTCTGCGGGGTCTGCCAAATATTTTTCCTTCAGTGAACAAGGAAATTTGGTAAGGTTTGAGGAAAATAAGAAAAAACGTCCTGCCAACCATGGTTTTAATTGCACCGCAAAACAAAAAACATTTGTTCTTCCTCTCTTCAATCATTCTGAAAGACTTTGTGCTGGTAGTACTGCATAGTACCAGACTGTAGTCTAGCCCACCATTTAGCTGTTGAACAACAAAACTGCACAACCCATCCATGGGTTATGCTTGATATAAAAACAGCCCAAGACTGTACATGGCTAAAAAAAAAAAAACATAGTCTGCCTAATTTCGCCCTTCTTGTTTTTTTGTTTGGTTTTTCTGGGGGACAAAACAGCCCCACTTCAAAGCTTCCAAAAAAAATCCCTTGATGTGTGGGGATTTATTCCAACAACACAAAAAAACACGAATTACAGAAAATGTGACGCTTTATAGAGTATAGTTGAAAAAACTTCAAGTTTTAAGGGGCGGCATGGTTTCTTAATTTCATCAAATGCAGTTTTTAGTTATTTAATCACAAAAAAAAACGGTAGTCGCTTTTTTCATAAACAATTGTGGATGATATTATTTCCAGTTCTGGAATACCGCTAAAAAAATTATAATTTCTATAGGCAATAGGTGAGAATGTGTTTGAAAAATTAAAGGCTTTTTTTCCATCTAGGCCCTTCATATGACAAACCACTGGTTATGGAAGGAAAAAATAAACAAATAAACAAACAGTTGTTAGGTATTGTAACTCTTTGTGTTTTCATTTACACCAGCACAGAACCAGGGCATTCAGAAAGGAGTTTTTTCATCTAGACAGACGAAAAAAAACCCAGCATTGGTGTGGGTTTTAATTTCCAGTTCTGAGCTAAACATCAGGGGTCATAGATGTTGTTGACAAGCAGGGGGACTTTGTCGGGGTTTGGTTTCCACCCATGGGGTTCTTGATCCGGATTGCCCATTTCTAGGGGTTGGACATGGGGCCGATTCGAAAAGGGGGAAAATCTTGTCTCAGGGGCTCAAAAATAGTGGTGGGGACTTGTCCTCCGCTGACATTCAGGGGGATTGTTAGGTGGGCTGCGTCCACCCGTCCTGGTCTATGGGAGTAACGTGGACTGTTAATTCTGGGTCGCTACAGTTGGACCTCGGAATTTAAGGAATGGAAGAAGGAGGGGCAAACAAATATTTTAGTGTAGATGCATTCTTCTTCTCCGATGTACGGAGTGCAAATTCGGGTGTTTGGGAAGGAATGTTCCCTGGTTCTGGGTTGGGGGACCTTAAACAATGCAAGCACGCTAAACAATTCCTTTAATGGATTTTGAGTAATAGAAAATGCGATTAAGTGTGTTATCTGGGGTGTATGCCAGGTTAAAGGAGGATGGGTCTTTACATCTAGATTTACAGTTGGACGAGAGTGAGCTGTCTTGGCCTCCCGGACAAATGCTGTAGGTAGATTTGTTCCCAAGAGTTTGGGCACTAAATAGGAAAACAGAGAATCTTGCTACCACCACAGTTTGAGATTTAGTGACTATTCTAGGTCATTCTCAAAACAAATTTGGGGGGCCAGGATGTTTTGGGAGATTGCAGTGGGGACGTGGAAGGGATACCTTAATGCGGAATATGAGCTCGCCTTTCAAAGTATTTGGAGGAGCTAAAACCATTTTAGGGGCTTTTGTTAAGTGACTCTATTAGCAAGAAGTGTTTTCTGTTTTGTTGCGTCCCAATTAATTAAAAAACCTCAGTTTTTGCAGACATCTTAGCCAGTAGAAAATTAGTGTGGTCATTCACATGTGGGTGTGTGTATGGTTCAAAAAATATGCCATTCCCAATTAGTTTTTGCGTTCATTGGTATGGGCTTTTTTGCGGTCAGAAACCACGATAGAAATATTTTTTTTTTTTTAGAAGCCTAATTATCAAATCAGGCATAACAGTGAAGGCTAGAACACGTTTCCCAGATATATTCTCCCCAAGGGGGGTACACGTAAAGGTCTGAAAACAAAGGACAGTGGGCCCTTAGTTTTTACTAAGCCTTGTGGTTTTTTACTCCCATTTATGTACTTGCCAAAATAATATCCTTAGTTTACCTCTTTCAATTTTCAGTGCCCACAAAAATTGATTGACCGTTCAGATAAGTAAGATTGAAACCATTGCCTTGCCACTTCCACTAATGGCCAAAAACATTAATTTTGTTAGTGTCTACTTCAAGCAGATTGTCGTGAGTCGAAAAATTAGGTGTTCACAACGCAGTGCCCAGAATTTTCCAGTAGCCACTAACAGGAGGACAAAGGGATTAAACAAAAAAAATCCCCATGGGATCGGATTTAACAAAGGGAAGCAGGTCTATTGTAGTAACCCTTTCTGAGGAGAGGCAGTCTCAGTAGATAATGGATATTGTCCCTAACACAATCCTGGGATGGAAAAAAATTCCTCACCAGAGTTAACCCATTTTCTTTTGCTAAGAAAGGAAAAACTAGTTGCTTGCAGAGGAGTGCTGCGCCGGTTTTTCGTAAGTATTTTTTGAACATAAAAGGAGAATTTGAGGGCCAGTTTACTCGGGGTCCTTATGGAACAAAATTCAGTAATGCTGCTTTCATCTTCATATCCACCAGTTTACAGTTTGGTGTTCATAACAAACTGGTCTTCTTTGGAGAAAATAATTGCCTCCAGAGATGCATTCCTTACATCAAACCAAAAAATGTACCTGTTAAAACCACAAGATTGGCTACTCCCAGCCAAAAAAAAACAACAACAAAAAAAACAAATTAGGTTTTTAGCTTAAGGAAATTTGTGGCCTCCGAGGTGAAAAGTATGCAAATTGGTTTTGCAATAGTTGTGCCATAGAGAATAGATTAATCTGAAGTATCAATCCCAAGTTAATTTTGTTTACTTGGGAAAAGACCAAATTTGTTTTTGGGGTCCAAAAACAAATTTCCTCTGCGGTTTTGAACAGGGGGGGACCTGCTAGCTTGTTTAAAAAAAAAAAGCCATGGGACACACAAAAAAAAAAACCAGAGCGTTGGATTAGTTTCCACAAGTTTTGCAAACATGATTGCCAGTTCAGGTTCTTGGCGTGCCCATAAAGGGGGTTTAATTAAGTTCCAGTTGGTAAGGAAAAGGGGGGCAGGAAGCTGCAATTTGGGATTTCCTTTTTTGTTGCCTCTAATTTGGGGAACAAAAAGGGGAAAAAAATCTCTGGAATAAATTAGTCTGGCACCAGTGGGGGGGGGACACACCTGTTTACACAGGGGACAAAAACTGCAACGAGGAATCGATTTTTTGTCTCTGTGTGGCAATTTCAGTGTACTAGGGGACTGTGTATTGTTTGCGAGTCTTCAGGTTAGTTCCCCATGTTTTTACCTAAAATGAGAGCCTATCTATCATCTATCCCTATCTTATCCTAGCTATCTATCTATCTATCTATCTATCTATCTATCTATCTATCTATCTATCCTGTCTTCTGTCTGTCTGTCTGTCTTGTCTGTTCCTGTCTGGCTGTCTGTCGTCTGTCTGTCTGTCTGTCTGCTGTCTGTCTGCTGTCTGTCTGTCTGGCTGTCTGTCTGTCTGTCTGCTGTCTGCTGTCTGGCTGCTGTCTGTCTGGCTGTCTGTCACCTTTCTAAAAATGTCTGTCTGTCGTTAAGTCCTGTCTGAAAGTCTGTCTGTCCACCTTCTAAATGTATTTCAGAGTTGTTGACAGTTTTTAGGGTAGGAATGCACAATATTAACGTTATCGGAATTGAAAAAAAAATTGATGCTCGGTTATGCCATTTTCCCGATATAGAGGGAAATTTGTTGTACTCAGGGTTGTGCCTAGTGATAAGATCACGTAAAAAGCGAGTGTTTTTGGTCATTCTTGAATGTGAACACTTTCCCTGGGAAAATGATGATTTAGGGATTCCACTTGTTTCGGGCTACACGGGCATTTAAATTTTTTGAGAAATGTCTTACATATTATGGATGTGTCCCTGTGTGCGACTAAGTTTGCAGCATGGTCACTAGATTTTGACAGCAAGCACAGCTTCCCCCCGGGTTTCCTAATGGGATGTCCTGTAAAAGGCGTATTATTGTATTTAGGGTGGAAAAATTCTGTAGGGGCTTACCTTGTAAATAAAAAAAAATGAAAAAAGTAAAAATACCCAAACAAATAAAACATTTTACGATACTTGTGTTTCTGTTGGCTTACATGAATGTAAAATTTCAAAAACAAAAATGGAAAAAAACCACTTTTTAATAAATTGTGTAGGTTCTATTTAATAAAGTTAAAACATGTTATTATATTTTCAAAATGGATTATGAAACAATCTGAAAGATTTTTTTTAAAATTTTTAACAGGCTTCTCTTGGCGGGCTAAAGACCCATCTAATTAATGTTCAAAAATCCAACAAAACTAAAAAATAATGTTTAAAGTAAAAAAAAAAAAAAAAACACAGCAGAAGGATTGCTTTGTTATTTTTACAGTTATTTTCAAAAAAGGGCTTGTCATTCTTTCTCTCATTAACAAAAGAAACTCAAAAAAACAAAACCAAAAATTAAAAATAAAAATTGTGTCATAAAAATTTCTGCTAGGAGAGGTTTTTTTTTTTTTTTTAAAACAAGGACAAAGTGGCTATTGGGACCAAAAATTAAACTGAATAATTTAATAGGATATCAAAAAACAAACAAAATTTTAATATTTCATGCATCCGTAATTATAGTTTTCTTTGGGGGAACAGTTACTGTTTGTTTAAAGGTTTAAGAAAATTAAAAATTCTAATCAAAGAACTATTTTAGTAACTAAACAACCAAGTTGGCTAGTTTTAGTTTAATCAAAAATTTCCATATATAAAATTCTGATAGGAAGGTAAATAAAAAACTTAACAAATGGTTAAAATTGTTTAAACACATAAAAAAGCCTGTGGAAAAAATGTTTCAACTTAACACTGTAATAACCCAACAAAAAAATATTTTCATAGAACGGTGATCTTAAAAATAAATAACCAGTATTCCACTCCCTTTTATATTGACACTTTCCTAATCTCTTACTGGCAGTAAACAAAAAAGAAGGGGGAAAAAATACCTAAATATTTTATGTGACACAGTGTCATTCCACCAAAACCTGCTAAAACACGCATCATTCTGGGTAAACACGTGACACTACAATGATGCAATTAAAAAATGGGAATTTAATAAACATTAAACATAAAAAAAACCCTAAAGAAAAACATTAACTTGAGAAAAGAAAAAAAAAAAATTAACGGGGGGGGAAAGGGAAAAACAGTGATTAAGGTTAAAACGGCTGAACAACTTTACTGTTAGAATTTCGCCAAAACCAATTTTTTTTAAAGTGCCAGTTGGTTTTTTTTGTGGTGATTATTTGTAGGTAGAAATTTGGGAACCTCTATCTGTGAAAGGGGGTCATTTGGCAAATCTGGGACGGTCAGAATTTGTTGGCGCAGGAAACGTTAAAGCATGAAAAAACAAAGTACATAAAAAAACAAAAGTCCAAATGAAAATAAAACAAATGGAAAAAAAAAGCCACCAGGGGGCACTGGATACAAGAGCGGATTTCCCAAAAAAGTCACTGATTTATTAAATTCCTTGGAGTGGAAAAGTTTGAAATCCAGTTTGGATTATAAGGGAACGTGAAAAAAAGTGAACTGTGGTAAGAAAAGGGACACCAAAAAAGGAAGGAATCAGTGGGACACTCTGAAGAGTTAAACTGGCTTCAGTGGGCCACAGGGGAATTAATTAGGGAAAAATGCTTACAAAAAACCCACTGACCTCACCCAGTCACCAGCTTAATGAAAATTGGGTGGGGACCAAGAGGTGGGCAAAAGCAGAAAGGCCACTGTTAAAAAACACATGTGTATCAAATGACAAATTTCTCGGCTACTGTGTGTAAGGTAGGGCTGTGGAAAGGACTTCTGAAAAAGCCCAAAGGCTGGATGGAAGGTTTCTGGTGGTCTTTTTTTGCCAATCAGGGAACTACATGTCCTACCCATGGGCTTGATTTCTGGTGTAAGGGGGCCAAACCATCAGGAAAAAAAAGCCCACCATCCCAACTGAGAAAAAAGCGTGGTTTTGGGCAGTGGTGGCATCATGGTTGTTCGGGATGCTTTCTTTGTCAGCCATTGTCCCTAGAATTAGAGGTTATGAAGGGAAGTCAAATAAAATAGGGGAATCAGCGAGGAAAACGTTCCAAACATCAGTTTTTCCAAAGTTTATGTGAGGAGCACGATCAAGGCAGGGGGGCTCTGAATGGAATATTATTTATTTCCATGTTTATATTTTTGGAGTGTCAGAAGGGGGGAACGGAAAGATTTCACATTTGGGAAAAAAAATCTGGAAAAGGGGGGTTTAAAATTTGAAATTGGGCTCCCAGTTGAGGCTCCAGGCCTCCCTTGGTTTTTTCCACTCCTGTTGGCTTGAGAAAAAAACATCTTCCCCCCTCTAATGCTTGCCACGGTCTCTGTCAAAAGGCCTTGCCAGACCACATGTTAACTTGCCCTTTATAAACTGGCAAAACACGGGGGGGGAAACATTAATGAAATTAAAATGGCTCCACTTGTTGTTTGGGAACAGCTAGTGTTTTTGGGTTCCAAATTCACCTTACATCCATGGCGGGAGGCTTCGTTGAGGAATTACGTAACAATCCTCAAGTCAAGGAACCGGTGTAAAAGCCTTTTCAGAACTGCAGGGCTGACTTAGTAACTTGTCTTGTTTTGGGCAGCAAGCTTAGAAAATTTTGAATGGGGGACCAACCTTTTATTAGCAAGAGGCCAACTTTTTTAAATGTTCATTTAAGGAGGAAAAATAAAAAACCTAATTAAAAAAAAAAAAAAAACCAATTAAAACAAACTGACGTTAAAAAAATTGTATTAAAACCTACTTGTAGGCTCTTCAAAATACACATTTTGTCATGGAACAGAAATAGCGCAATCCTACTAGTTGGGGAAAAACAAACAGGGATTTTGAGGGGTTTTTTTTTTTTGTTTTTTACTTATTGTAGGACAGTTTTGTTGTTCCAAATTTTAAAGGGTTAGTTCACACCAAAAAAATGAAAAAAAAATTAGCCCCCTACAAATGACTCACCCTGGGCATATGGGATATTTTTTAACATGAGCGTATGGGATAATTTTTCTTATTTACCAAAAAAAATGGCATTGATTTTTTCCATCAAGTGAGGGACCTTTGGTTTCCACCCGCCCTTGGGAAGCCATGTGGATACACTTTTTTTTTTTTTTATTATGGATGGGGCACTTTTTTTATTTCACTATTTTGGCATGATTGCCCCACTGCCAAAAAAAACCCGCTGAGTGGCCAGTGTAAAAAACAGGTTTGAAAGATCAAAAAAGGGGGGGACAAATTTTTTATAAACTCCGACTGGATTCGTCTGAAACAGGGGAAGAAAGTGGTTCATATTTTTTCCACCTTTTGGATGAACTTGGGAAGGATGGAGAAAAATGTATAGGCAAAAAATTTTTCGATTTTGGTTGAAAAAACTAAAAAACCCATTTAAAGTCCATAAGAAAAAAAGATCTCTGGCAAGTAGGTAGGAAATGGCAAAGCAAATCAGACTTCATGGTCCATGGTTGTTACTGGGGTCATTGGCAATTTGAACCATAAATTGTGTTTTAATGGGCCAAATGGGGGGAAACACAAATACCAATCATTTCTGAATTGAGAGTCTAAAAGGCGAGCTATTACTAGGGGGACACATAGCCCTGAAGTGGGAGCAGACTTTGACTTTTGCCATTATTGCTTTCACCACAACAACTGTATTTCCCTCTGTCAACAAAAAAAAAAAAACATAGAAGGAAGATGATTGCATGTTTTTGGGGGACTGGAAAACCCCCACCAGGGAGGGGGGGGAAAAGCTGTATGTCCAAGATTTCTCAGTATTTAAGAAAAAACAAAAATATTGAGCTTTCAAAAAACTGGAATTTTTTTGGCAATGGAGGTAAAGGCCATGACCAAAAAGAAAGTTCTCTTGCATCTTGGGCTCACCATTCCACCATGTAAAGGGCATTTTGTGGCACTTCCAAAAGGGAGGGTCAGGTCTCAAAATAAAAAACCAGCTTCTGTAAATCGAAGAGGCAGGGACAGATTTAAATCAATCGTTGGACAACATTGGGAAAAAACTTCCTGGGTTTCCACTTTCAACACTTAGTATTGTCATGAGGAGGAAGAAGGGTCTCAAGGGTGAAAAAAAGCAACTTGTTTTCACCAGTTGCGTTGTAGGATTAAAAAGCCCTAAATGGGGTTGTATATTTATAAAGCCATTTATGAATTTGTGTGACTTTTTTCGTCCGACTTGTTTCAACCCATAAACAACTGGTTTTTTTATTAGTGTGTTGAGGCGGTGACATAATGGTGTCTCTTTGACTACCATAAAAATCAGTCTTCTTTATTAAAGAGACACACATTTTTTTTTGGAGGAAGTATTATTTATTTGGAAAAAGGGTAGGGGGTTATAAAAAAATTCAAAAAAAAAAAAACGCCATTCACACAGACCGTGTTGTTTGAGACTCTCATTTAGCGACCTCACACTAATTTTTGTAATACTAGGTTTTTTCTATGCAGAAAAAACATTGTCTGTGGTGTGGTGTTTGGCAAAAAAATTGTGTTGCAAAAAACAAAAAACAAAAAACAGTGTTTTTTGGCATGAATTGGTGGCTTCAAGTTAAAAGTTAGTGTTTAACTTGGGAACAAAAAAAACAAAAACAACGATTCTCTAGAACCTTGTGGGTCATTAACTTTTATTATTTAAAAAAACCATTAAAACTGAAATATATACTTAATATGGGTTTAAGATTTTATTAAAGTCTTGGGGCAAGTTAGTATTTTTCCACCCCAAAAGAATGGTGTTGGTCTAGCTAATTTTCTAATCTTTTGGGCGTAGTGTGTCAGTTAGGAAAACAAAATATTCAGTATCTGGAACAAAAAAAAAAAGCCCCATGGTGCTCTGAGTCTCACCATCATCAAATCTGTCTGGATTACGATGAAGAAACAGATGAAACTGGACTTTTGCATATGACCTTTGCACAGTATTGTAATAAAAACTTTAACATCATTTTCATTAGCCTCATTTCGTCGAATTTTGCATTTCAATGCAGTGTGTTAATGAGCTCGTAACTTAACATCGCAAGTGCACAAAAGTGCTGAAAAAAGCAAAAAGTCATGATAAACAAAGTGTATGGTGCGTGGCGCAGTAAGAGTGTCTCGCTTATCGTCTGAACAGCCGATGGTAGGAGGTTGTCGTGGGGTGGATGGTCGAGTGTCGGACGGTATGAAAGTTGGGCGCACGGAATTGGGATGTGGAAAAAATGATGCCCTGCAGGTGGAGGGCCCAGTTTGGGTTTGAAACCAAGCTTGCTCCCACTGAATCCAAACCTGTAGTTATGATAAATAATAGATGATGATTTTTATCGTCTATCCGTGGATTCAAAATATGGAACTACAGAAACAGCGATATCGGTTTACTCCCCGACATTGCGCTTTACACTGTCGCTCAATCACAAACAGACCTGGGCCATCTGAACCAATTCAGCGCAGAGTAGGCTCACGTATAAAGGAGGGAGTTAGAGAGAGACTGAATCACTTAGAACTGCTTTGAACGAAATCGTGGCAAAAATTAGATGATATTAAATGCATATTTTGAAAAAAAACAAAAGTGTTTTTTGACCTTACATGGCATGAAAGGCACCTATTTGAAAAACCCCTCCCCTCTAAAAAAGACAAAGACACAACAAATTACTAACTCTTGATTAAATCTTAATTCAAAATATTAACAAATACTGTAATAGTGTATCAATTATACTAAAATTACAACTGGATGATCATTTCAAAAATTATTTTTATTTTATTTTTCTATCCAGATGCGGCCTGTCCTAGATTTTAACTGGAATTAGACAAAGTACATTACAGTGGCACATGTGAACTGCAATCTGTTCACAGATGTCCTTCAGCAAGTCGCAGTCCAAACCACATGATGTTCTCTTTGACTTTTCCTTTCCATTTGGTAGACTTTTTGAATATATTTTAAATCACAACATGTTTTTTGGAGGCATGTATTGGTGCTGTTTGGCCTGCAGCACAATCATCACAGTCCAATTCATCCAGCACAATGCTGAATGTTATCCTGAAGTTTCTGTGAAAAAACGGCATGGTCAATCAATGTTCTGAATGCTTCTGATAGCTTCCTAATAAATAGTTGTTTGTGATTGCCCTGCAGTGGCTGGAGGTGGTGTAGTTAACCTGACCTGTGCGCAGTATTGGGTGATTTATACTGGCGGGTGCTGCAGGAGGCCATCTGGCCTGGAGGAAGTCCTGTGCCGGCTCAAACCCAGACCCCCACCGCAGCCAGCAGCAGAAACAGGCTAGCAGAGAGCAGGCTCTGCAGTGCCTTATGAAACTACTGCCAAAGTGAGACGCCACATAATATGCACTTATACACTATTTGTTCAAAATTTTGGAGATTTTTTCTTTTAAGAAATTAATGCTTTTAATCAAGTAGGACACATTAAATTCAAAACAAGTCGTCAGCAAAGACTTTGTAATTTTACAAAAATTCTATTTCAAATAAATTGATATTTCAAATAAATGTTTTTCAGCTTTCACTTTGTATTCACAACGAAGAATCCTGAATTTTTTTTTTTTTTTTTTGATTTGATTAGATTGATTATAATGATAAATGTTTCTTGCAGTGCCAAATCAGCATAGTAAGAATGATCATGTGAACACTGAAGACTGGAGTAATGATGCTGAAAATTCAGCTTGGTCATAAATTTATATTTTAAAATATACTAAAAATAGCAACCAGTAAATTGTACTAATATTCACAATATCACTGTTTCTATTATATTTTTACTCTATTATATTATTTTAAAATGTAGCCTTGGTGAGGCATGAGAGACTGCAAAAAACAAAACAAAATGAACTACAAACTGGACTAAACTAGTTAACTAAAACTAAACTAAAACCGAATAAAAAATGTTGCTCAAAATAAAATCTAAAACACTGTATTTCAGCTAATTGCAAAGGCAACATTTCTCATTTTGATTGTTTACTTTGATGTACTAAAATAAATAAACTAATACAAAAAAAACAACATGAGGTAAAACTACTAAACATGACAAAACCAAACAACAAAATAAAAATAAATAATGACTATTAATAACTAAAGTGAAAATGGATTTATAAAAATAAAACACTGATTTCAAATATTATTAACACTATAATAGTATGTAAATGATATTAATGTAAAATAGCACTGACCTGCTACCTACTACTAGTACAAATACCGAGATTTCCACGGACAATTAAGAAAAGATCTTTTGTAAAATGGCATAATCTGATAAGTTTTTTCAACCTCTTTAAAGTGACTGGATAGATCAGTAATTTATTCAGAATAAAAAAGCAACTGAATGCATTAATGTGTTAAAATATGAAGAAAAATTAAGAGCCCAATCATGCGGTATTTTAATCCGGCTGAATTTGAACTTCTCAGTCAACATTTCCGATTCAAACTCTTTTTAGCATTTGGTTTTGGATGGATTGAGTAAAATTAGAGCTTGGAAAAAACAAGCTTCTAAATTTTGCAATCAAGCTTGCTTTGGAAAACTAGAAATAAGAAAAAAAAAAAACTGAAAAGTGATTCAGACAAACAGCTGTTTAGTAACACCACAAGGAACCCACTGCTGAGGAGATGAATCAATCCATCAAAACATAAACAAGAGAAGTTCAGGGAAAACAAGAAAATGACTGTTCTTCATCAGTAGTTTTGGTGGCGGTGTCCAGCACCTCTCTGGGTTCCTTGACAGAGTTTGCGGAGTTTATTGTGTGCTTCTGTGTTTTTAAACAGCATCTGATCTTCTGATATTTCTGGGCTCGGAGAAGGACAAGGATATTCTGGCAGATGGTTGTTGATTCTTTTTCAGGACCACACAATAAACAATGTGTGTTTGAGTACTAACAGATGGCGATAGAAATCAGCACCGCTGTCATTTATGAAATTATGTCACACTCCAAAACATTCCTATTTAAATATCCATATGAGGTCAATAACGTTGATGTGGACTTTCCATATAGTTTTTAAAAATAGAGCAAAAATAGTAGCATTTTCAGTGTTGTTACTGGGGTTTTTTTTGTGAAATTGGGGGGGGGGTGGCTTACACGTGCATAAATATGTCATGAGGCAAGCAGACATGGCCTAGTGAACATGGTGGCCTTTAATGGTTAAAATGGTCAGGTTGTGATTTACTTACTATCCTCTTGTTATGGCACAGTGAAGTAAGCGATGCTGATAAAAAGCAAAGCAAAAAAAATGTTCTTTCAAAGATACCTACTGTGTGGTGTTAGCAGGAGCCTCGGTGACATCTGTGTTAGACTATTATTACCACAGTGTGAATGCATGATTTTATTCTCACTGGCGTGAATTTTCAAGAGAGCTGCTCTTTGACTTCTAGAACAATGGCGGTAGTCTGCCTGTAAAATGTCCCGAGGAATGCAGATGCTGTTACAATCACGTACTCATTCGCCTTAGGTGTCTTTGCTTTATGAGGATGGGTCCTTAGCCGACAGTATACAGAGGGTGAAAGGCAACCAGGCATGTCCAAATTCCTAAATCTGGTCGGTTTTTGAAGGCAGCATCGAATGCATCTTCACTACTTTGGGCCTTTTGATGGAAAGCAATAAAATGGCATCTAAAGTCAAGTCAGGTCGCAATTCCCGGTCCACGCAGACGTTAAAGGGTTAGGTTCACCCAAATATTTAAAATTATGTTCATTAATGACTCACCCGCATGTCGTTCAAAATCCGGAAGACCTCCGGTTCATCTTAGAACACAGTTTAAGATATTTTAGATTTAGTGCCGAGCATACTGCTGGAGAGTGTCTGTCTCCTCCATGTTAAAATGTATGTCCCGGTATACTGTCCACCGTCGTAGAAGGTAATAAAAAACATCATCAAAGTAGTCCATGTGACATCAAGGGGGGTTCATTTAGCAATTTACTGACGTATCGAAAATACATTTTTGTTCGAGAACAAAAATAACAAAAATTACGACTTTTATTCCGCTTTTTCTTATCTTCCCCCTCTTCCGGTCTTTTGTGACGCGACTGCTGTGACTGTTGACGTACGACGCTGCTTACGTGTTTCTCTGGTCGCGCCAATAACAAAGAAAAACACATCAGCAGCGGCGTAACGTCAGCGGATTTCAACTACAGCGTCGTGACCGCGCTCACAACAGGACCCGGGGAAGAGAAAGAAAAAGCGGCATAAAGTTCATTCATTTTTGTTATTTTTGGAACAAATTTTAGTTTTCTGATGCGTCTATAATTCCCAACTGACCCTCCGATGTCACATGGACTACTACTTTGATGATGTTTTTATTACCTTTTCTGGACGTGGACCAAGTATACATACATTCTCAATGGAGTGACAAGAAAGCTCTCGGACTAGAACTGAAAAAAATCTTATACGGTGGTTTCGAAGATGAACGGAGTTCCTCCAAGGGTTTGGAACGAACATGAGGGGGAGTCCATTAATGACATAATTATAGTTTTCGGCTGAACTAACCCTTTAAAGAGCTAATTTACAGAATTACTGACTAGATAGTGTCTTATTTTGAAAGATTAAAAAAAAAGAATTATTTTAAAATTATTATTATTTAGTATGTAAGTAGAACTATTAAGTAGAAGAAGAAGACATACATGATAATACTTGGATACTACTCACTACTACCCTTACACCTAATTTTTATTCATTTATGAATAATTGTCCAATATATATTTATGATGAATTCATTATGGATAATACATACTTTATGAAATGTCTGTATTATTGATTTATTAACTACATTTCAGTATTTATTAAATGCATTATTTATTTATTAAATAATTACATTTCATTCAATTATTAATTTATAAATACACTTTAAATTTATTTATTATTAATTAATAGATGTATTTTTATTTTATTTTATTTTACTACTATACGAAGTAATAGGCTGCAGTTCATTCATTAAATTTTCATTATGCTTTTTTTTTTTATTTACAACAGAATGCATAATTTTTATGTTTCTCAGAAAGTGGAATTGAATTTGAATTCAAATTGAGTGTGATGATTTGCATTCATTTTTACTGTCCTAGAGCAAGCAGTTATAAATTTGCTTCAAAACCTTTTCCTTTGAATTTTTTAATAAGCTTAGAAGTAATGTTAAGAAAGTAATCTTTCCCATGGGTCTTGATAATACAGTATGTGTGTTCAGGATGTAGCTGTGCTTGTGACCTCCTGTGACTGTTTATATTTTGCAGGCATCTTGTGTACTGCATCTGGGGATCTGCTTGCTCAGGTTTCTAGTCCCTGGGGGCATCCGATGGGGGACTTTCAGAAAAACACTTCCCTGGGCACAGCCTGTCCAAAAACGCTGAGAAGCTGCCACCATAGATGTGTTGGGGCAGATTGAACACATAAACACACTTTGCCTACATGGCTATCGTGCAGATCTCTTACAAAGCGTGATCGGGTTAAAATATGTAGGGTGTGTGGAAATGCAAGGCAGGAACATGTGGATCAAGAAAGTGTGGATTTGGATTCACTGACAGGCTGTGTCTGGCACCAATTTGCTATTCATGTTTCTGGGACACACTGGGCGCCAGGATCCGGGCGAGGCATTGATTAACGACTACATGTTTTTGTGTTTAATAAAACCACAAGTCCAATCTCTAAAAGCCCAACATACCGGATCTGGAATTAGCTGCAAGTTCTCCAACTTTTATCCACCTTGTTCCCCACTTCAACTTTGGGCAAAGCTTTCACAGATGGACTAAACTGATCATTTCTGCACTATCCTATTAAGCTGCTTCTGGCCTTACAGTCTTGATATACCATGAGTTTGGCTACACACTTCTTTATTGTTACTATACGAAGTAATAGGCTGCAGTTCATTCATTAAATTTTCATTATGCTTTTTTTTTTTATTTACAACAGAATGCATAATTTTTATGTTTCTCAGAAAGTGGAATTGAATTTTAATTCAAATTGAGTGTGATGAATTTTCATTCATTTTTACTGCCTAGAGCAAGCAGTTATAATTTGCTTCAAAACTTTTCCTTTGAATTTTTAAAGTGCAAAGGAATGTTAAAAGTAACTTCCCTGGGTCTGATATAACAGATGTGTATCGGATGTAGCTGTGCTTGTGACCTCCTGGGACTTGGGTTTCTATTGTGGCAGGCTCTTGTGTACTGATCTGGGATCTGCTTATCGAGTTTCTCGTCCCCTGAGGCATCTATGGGACTTTCAGAAACCTTCTGCAACAGCCTTTCCAAAAACGCTGAACTGCCCCATAGAGATGTGCTGGGTGCAGCCTGCCACATAAACACACTGGCCTACATACATACGTATCTCATACAAACGTGATCGGTTAAAATATTAGGTGGAAATACAGGCAGGAACATGTGATCAAGAAAGTGTGGATTTGAATTCATGACAGCCTGTGTCTGGCACCAATTTGCTTTCGCTGTTTCTGGGACACACTGCGCAGATCCGGGCAGGCATTGATTAACGGCCACATGTTTTGTGTTTTATCAAACCACAAGTCCAATCTCTAAAGCCCAACATACAGGATCTGAATTAGTTGCAAGTTCTCCAACTTTTATCCACCTTGTTCCCACTTCAGCTTTGGGCAAAGCTCTTACAGATGGACTGCGCTGATCATTTCTGCACTATCCTATTAAGCGTTTCTGGCCTTACAGTCTTGATATACCATGAGTTTACACACATTCCCTTATTGTGCACATGTGCACTTGATAATTTTGCTTCACACCTTCTTCAGAGATGCTTTAGAGGCTGTATCGGCCTTATCTCTAAGATAAAGCCTGTTTTTCCACAAGTTTTCTCTGTAAGTATGAAATTCATCACATCTGCGTCCTGGTGTCACGGTAATGCGTAGGTGCACGTGTGCTCCAGCCAACTTGTTAACCTTTAAATGTAATGTCTGCTGTTCACAACCTCTAATTAGTGGTTCATGCGGACATAAAGCCAAGAAAAGTCAGGAATCAGCAAAAATGGGCAGGTTTTTTTTTCTTTCTTTTTTATCAAATGACAATTCGTCATTCGTACTTATACTCAGCCATCCAATTCTGTAATTCTTTTTTTTTTTTTTTTTTTTTTTGTTTTTTTTTTTTTTTTTTTTTGTGGAATATAAAACTTTTTTAAGATGTTTTTTTTTTTGTTCGTATAATGGAAGTCTAGTCCCAAAACTGTACCAACGACTATAGATGTAATTTTGTGTTTTGATGAACTACTTCTTTAAATGTCTTGTATTTAGTTTGATGTGCATTACAAAGCAGCTGAAGGACCTAAACAAGTAATCAGAGAATTACAGGTTCTGTTTTGGGTTTACATATTTTTCCGTAAATTCGCCCACAGGACATGATGTCTTCATTCCTTAATGTGTAACAATAGTTACTTCAGTTAAAAAAAACTGTCAAATATTGATGCACATGTACTTTTAAAAAGTCTGAAAAAAACACCTTGTCATTCTTAATGTAAGTGTCCTTAGTTTCCAAATCTGAAAGCAGTATTACTTTCAAATGTGTTTTATTAGCATTAATTATGTCATCTAGTCACCATTCCGTTTCTCGACAAACTACAATAGGAGTTGCATAAAAATGGTCCGTCCTTTCCATGCGCTGATGGTGGGAGCCTGGTGTCCGTGCATAGCAGATTTAGATTCAGGTTTTGCACTGTGAACTCCTGTTGCCAGTGTTGCATGTAACAGTGGCTTCAAATGGCTTTGTTACACTGACTTAAAACTGTGCTTGTAAAGCGCTGAATGTTGCACTATTTGTAATTTTGTAAGTGATCTGGTCATTTATGGTTGTGAGGCCTTCTGTTGTTCTTGATGTCAGATTAAGCAGTTGATTGATATTGTCCATGAATTCAGTGGAGATGCTCTTACATAGAAATTGACACGTATTTTTGAAAGGTGCTTCAGTTGGCGGCTTAGCATTGTTTACCACTTAGTGGTATTAACTTATACAAAATTAATGTGATTCATTTGCATTAACAAAATTTAAAACAGCTGTGTCCAAAAAAAAAAAAAAAAACACTTTTAAGATATTAAATGCAGGGCAACTAAATCTACCACAATGTGAACAGCAACTGTTTTTGCTATCTTTTAGTCACGTTTAGTGCAAGTAAATTATTTGACCAAGTGCTTCCTTCACAAATGTGCCCGCCAATACAATCTATGGTTGTCTTAGTTAATCAAACGCCTCACATGGAAAGAGATTACCAAGTTTTGGTCAAATGCTGAAGAAGTGAACTATGATTAAACACAACTTCCACCAAAAGGATGTAATGAACTTCACAGCAAATAATTCTGTTTAACCATTTTGAATGAACTAAGATTGGGTAACAGTTCTACAGAAGCCTACTGCTTCAAACAGCTGTGTCTTCATGAATTGCTGTCCTTGGATGTACCTGGCTACTCTTTGATCCATTCGTTAATCCCCGGCCCCCCCCCCACGCCACACACACACCACAAACACTATTAAATTGAAAACTCAGGCATCATCAGTGTATTCCATGGTCAGTTGAAAACATGCTAATCCTGCTCATGCTAAATAATACTATGCTGTTTCTTCATTGACATGCTGCAAACTCAGACCACGTTCTTCTTATGTAAGAGCCGGACATGTCCCCGTCACTTCTCTGCCGAGAATCAACCAGGTTATTCTCATTTAGCGATCGCATTCGTTAACATACCCCCCCCCCCCACACACACACACACACACTATTAAAGTGAAAAAATCAGTGCATCCTCATGTCTAATTCACCCATGGTCAGTTGAAAACATGCTAAATCCTGCCTGCATGCTAAATAATACTGTGTGTCTCTGATATGAGATTATAAGCACGGACATTTGGAGCTTCCAGTTTTTTTCCAAGAATTTAGTGGCGAAAACATCTCGAAACCTTGGAACAAAAGGTCATATATCCAAAATCAACGAAGTTGATAACAAAGAGAGGTCGGATTATTGAAATAACGGATAAAGTATCTGGGACTAATTGTCGGAGGTCGACAAAATGAGTTTGGCAAGTTGGGAACAGTCTTAAGAGCGGAGTATCCATGACTTCTTTATCTTTAGAGTTCACTGATCCCTGTCACAAAAAAAATACAACCTAATAAAATCCTGCTAATGCATCCCACTAACCGTCACTGATAAAACGAGAAACATAGGTCTGTTTGCAGTTCTATCTATCATTCTGTTTTTTCACCCCAGCCCCAAAACGTGCTAACACACATCCACCACTTTTTTTTTCTCAGAAAAACTGTCTAGTTTTATTGTATTTGTTTTAATGTTTAAAACTGTGTATTAACGTGTAAAACTCGTTAAATATATTGTATATTAACATCTTTGAAAGTCAAGGGTGTGGTTTTTATATTAGTTTTGAATTTAAAATTTATGGAATTTAAGTCTATTTAAAGTAAACACCTGGCTTGTGGAATACAAAACTAACAATTTCAATAGTATCTAAATATTTTGCTAACAGAAACCTTAAATCATGTTCTTTTGGACCTTTGCACTTGTGTTAAATGTGTTTATTTGCCAGTACATCCCCACAAGCAAGTTCACACAAATATTGGGAAACACTCAGCAGAGGTAGTAAATAATATGGTGTTTGACCACAGAGCACAGGAATGTTTCCGGGAGGTGCCTACAGACTTGGAACGGTGTTTCACTTAACCCTGCAGTGACGTCTTGCTCAATGGGAAGAAGTAGAGCTGTCATGAACACCACATGTCAACTAATCCAGTGTCCACAGCATGTTGACAAATATAATGGTTATTATAACTAGTTTCCGAATGGAATGTTATAGTGAGTTAATGGGCCCAGTCATTACAATCTGGGCTGGTTAACTGAACGATTGTAGGTTCAAACCCAGTAAGGTGTAAGACACACCAAAAAGTCAATGGTAACCAAAGTTGCCAGTCTGTAATACTCACAATGCTGCATTTCATTTGATCAAAAAGACAATATTCTTGTGAAATATTATTAACAAATATTAGCACTTTGCTGTGTAGGTCCCCAGCAGAAGGGTAAGTGGTATGGTACGGTACCTCGCTATTTTGGTACCATTCACCACTTCTGACATGGAAACGGAAATAATTAGCTTACCGTTACTGTACCGAAACGTACCGCTCAAGTGGAAAAAGAGCAGTAATATACTCCTTTTGTGTTTCACAGAAGACAGACACGTCTTAACTGTTTTGGCATGACAAAAGGGAGAGTAAAGGATGACAGGACCTTGCGTTTTTTTTGATTGAACTGTCCCGTTAAGGCCGACCTGAAGGCTTTGTTATGTTTCAGTGCATGAGAATTGAGAATAGAAAGGAAGAGATTGTCAGCACTCTTAGGGCTGCAGGTGAAGATGATGAAAAACCAGACGGCTGTGTGTTTGATTATTTCTGGCTCAGGATTTAGATCTTTTGAGTCATTTCAAAATATTTTAGTTTGACCTTCATATTAAGTTACATCACTGCTCAGGCTGGCTAGTGGACAGTGGTTCCTTATTTCATCCACTTGGAGCATGAGCACTTCAGTATTTCAAACCAAAAAATCATATCAGCTGTACGCAGAGCAAAAGACGAAAGAACACTCATAATTGGATCCTGCCTTTTGGTATTTTTGGTCATGTTGAACATTTTGCCCCTGGCACATATTTATGATATTAATAAATAGATTTCTTTTTTTGTAGGCTGTTGAATTAATTGAACGATTAGCATAAACCTCAAGCCATCCTCTTCAGTGTGGACAAAACACATGGCTTCTCTGAGGTTATGCAACCACTTGCTGAACGTTTATTCTCCAGGACCGTTTGACAAAGCTTTAAGTTTTGGCAAAATGAGATGCATATTTTTTATATTCTTATTGTTTATCTCTCCTGAGCTTGGTGCAACAAAATACAAGGCATGTATGCGTTAGATTAAGACACTCAGTTGATGCCAAAGAAGGTTTCATATGGTCCTCTGGTTTGTGTTACTCCAGTGGCTTTAGTCCTAGCCAACGAGGACGTGTGTTAACACATCACTGGATCATTCATGTCCTTTTAGTGTCTTAATACATTTGTAATAATCAAGGGTCAACCAGTATATTGTAACATGTTGTGGAATACAGTGGTGTAGTGTTTCTGTGACAGTACTCCTGCTGACCACCTATAGTTGCTTATATTCAGCATCCGCTCGTCTTCACTCGCTTTCTGACAATGTTTATATATAGAAAAACGCAACGCTTATAAATCTTTCAGCTTGCACTTGGTTATTCATCCAGAGTTCATATTCATAACATATCTAAGTGGAGCTTTCTGTCTTGTTCTGCCAGCAGAGGGAGTCCTAGAGCTGTTGGAATTTTTAGGAGATAGTCTGGTTTACCCCCCAACCACACAGGTGGCGGGATAAGCAAAGACTAAAAGTTGCTGTTCTGTGCGGCACAAAAGACCCCAAAACATGTCCAGATAAGAAAATATTAAACCAAGTGGAAACAAATGATCTTTTCTCAGAACTATTCACTTTTCTGAGACATTTTTGCCTTTACACTTAAACCTTTAAAATTATGTCAAGGTGATATTTGCACCAAAATGTTTTAATAACTAAATAATACGTACAGACTACCATTCAAAAAATTGGGTTTTGTTCCGCTCTTCCAGGAAAATCCAAACACTGTCCAGATCCTCACAATGGTCCCCCCCAACACCAGACTTGTATGTGCTTGCTGAACGACTGCTTGTGGGAACTACAAGACGCGCAACATTAGAACGTAATCCCTGTTATTCTTGCAGTAATATAAATCTTTGTTGTTTTTCTCCTTTTTGCTGTCCAGTCGAGGTCGTTTGCCCTTTCTTTTCTTTCTTCAACACCTCAGTCAGCATCCAGATTGCACGGCTAAATAAAAGCTCGGCTTTGACGATGATGTCATAATTTTTAACCAGAACCACACTGAAACTCACTTTGGACTAAGAAAATACGAAAGGCGATCTAATAGTAGAGGAGTGTTATTGAGGGTAGGGAGATACTGTAGTTCCTCATGACATGTTTTGGACAGCTTGCTCCTAAATGACTGCATCTTAGGTCATCTCCATTTAACAGAGTTTAAAGGGGCTGTGATCACGCTCGGACTAGATCTTTGTCGGATGGGTGCTGTTGTACCATGCTTTACAATTGGCGCGTGTGATCAAAGCCTGAAACCTGTTTTGATCGTCAAGTTGTTTCAGGAGGACATTTACATAGCAGCATTTATGAGCAGAGAACCTGAGAGCAGAATGAGCCATTATCTGCTGAGGGGCTTGTGGGGGCCGATACAGGGATACTAGACATTGTGTTCTGTGTTGTGTTCTGACTTTAAATTCCAGCGAGCCTTTGGTGGTCTTTTCGTGTAATAACAAAAGAAAGTTTTTCCATTACAAGAGAAATCATACAGATGTATCAGTGGGAAACACCGACAATAAACACACCGTATGATGGAGAAAATTTGCAGATGATTTATTGCCGATTATGAAACGTTATGCTGTGGTGATTTTGTTTATTACCCAGCTCAACTTAACTGTTACCCAACCCAATTCTTATGTACTAGTTCTGCACTGTAAACAAGATTAAAACACAAGATCACTTTGACATGCCTAAGCAAATTACGGACTAATTCAAGGCATAATATTGTTACTCTGATAGCTGACGATGTGTCTAGGAAGCACATTTTAGTATGTACTGTAGATTGCATTAGATTCTAATTTTTATACTTTCTGTTTTCTTACACACACACACACACACACATTTTAAATAATTGTTTATAATTTTGTTTTTATCTTTTTATTTAAGTCTTTATTTTTCAAGTTTAACTAAATGAAAAATGAGAAAATGTTTTCTTGCCAATTTTCTGAAATAAAAATTAAAATAATTTATTTTTGATCTTTAGTTTCGTTTCTGTATTTTTAATTATCTATCTATCTATCTATCTATCTATCTATCTATCTATTCTATCTATCTATATATATATCTTCATCTATCTATCTATCTATCTATGCAGTACTGAGTAACAAACTGAAAGTTTTCCAGTTTGTACATCCAACAAAAATAGCATCAAAAAACCAAAGTTTTTTTTTTTTTTTTTCCTTATCCGACAGTTTTCAAAATGTATACAACAAGTGTATTTTTTAGTAGCAAAATTCAGTTATTTCATTATTATATATTTATTCGTTATAGTATAGTTGGTAATTTCATATGAATCTGATTTATAGTTAAAACGTAACCCTCAATAAATGTGTTGTAACAAACCAAAGCAAAAAAATCAAAACAACAAAAACTAAATATTTATATGAATCACACAAAATTGCCAAATTTCATGAGACTCTACTGTCAGAATACAGACACAGAAAGTGTGTAGCCTATGGACAGGACTACAGTCTACTGTATGTACCATTCAGGAGATGACTTTACTCTCTGGATCTTTCAGCTGGATCAACTGTGGAAAAAGCACTGACCAATACCATCTGTTAGAGAGGGCAAGTTTTTCTAAGGAATCTGGTATGTGTTTGTTAAATTCCCGATTAATAGCACACTTTCAGCTGCAGCTGCTGTTGGGTTCAATCATGCTTTCGTCGGTCTGCACTTTTTGTTATGTGTGCATTGTTTTCCACATAAATGACTTGCGGCTAATTTATTTCTTAACAGCTACATCTTGATGCAAAGCAATAATGAAACATTTGTAGCCATTGACAAACCACCAAGCCTTTGTTCTTTCCTCTCTCACTAGAGCAAGAAACAGGATTTGTAGGGTTTGCCGACTGATTAAAAACAAGTGCATTTCTTTTTTTATTATTAGTTCTGCTATTTTTTTCAAAAAAAGTAAGTGTATTTAATAGTTTTCCAATCCAAATGCAGGATAATTAAAACAATATGAACCAGCCAAATGCTTATATCTATTCAGGAAAATTAGGAGTTTACAGCTGCTACAGCAAAACTTTATTTATAATCATTTACCTGTAATTAGGGAACTAGTTTTTCATATAGTCACAGTGAATATGGACGTCAGATTTCGATGAATTGTATTGTTATGGACAACTTTGCTATTACAAGGAACCTGAGAACACTTAATAAGCGGTCTACAAGAAGAAAGTTTCTAACACTGCAGTATGTTACAACATTTGCGATGACATCATGCTTTCTTCGGAGGAGGAAAACGGAGGATGTTTCAGTGATTAGTGATCCATCCCTCATCTGGTCTGGCACGTGTGCAGGGGAAGTTCGGTGCTTTTGCATCACTTTTTGCATGTGCTGTGTTTTTTACTAGATTGCTGAGAGAGCAAGGAGGAGATGTTGTTTCTCTGATTAATGAAGGGCCTGAGAGAGAATCACACACACAACGCATGATGCAGCCACTTTCAGCACGTTACATTGCTGTGCAGTGAGGCAATGAAAGACCAAGATCCCGTCACAGCCAGTTCAAAGCAACAGTTCAATCATCGTTTGTAAAAGCAAGCAGATTTTTTGATGCTCTAAGAGGACGAAGAAATGGAGTAATTAAGTATTTCATGAGACAGATGGTTTTTTTGCTGTTGTTGTATTGTTCTGATTGATGATCACCTGCATATCTACAATCCTTGAAAGAATGTAACTGGCGTTGTCATGGTGATTATTTGGAGGTTTCCAATTTGTTTTTACACATAAATAAATGGAATAGGACAGAATGCATTATTAAAAGTAAGAATGCAAAAGACAAACATTGAAACCCATTAAAAAAAACAGACTTTTTATTTATTAATTGGTTTATTTTCAAAAGAAACTTTGCTTTTAAAATTAAAAATAGCTCTATTTATTTTTTTTTTGAATTAAAAAAGTAATTAATCATACAGGTTAGTCTTTTTTGGTTTAACTATCCCAGAGTTCCCAAAAATTTTTGTTGTGTTTTATTTTGAGATAAAATTGTATTTTCTCATAACCAAAGGCCTCCAATAATTATTAATTATTATTTCATTATTAATTATAATTATATATATTTTTTTTTTTACAGAATGTGTGTGTAAACTACATGTGTATATATAGCGAGAGAGAGAGATTCTGATTCAAACTGCGATTTGACATTTAATTTAATATGAAAAATGTCTCATATTGCTGCTGCTGAGGACATTCAGACACAAAGATTCCTGCTAATAGAAATAGTTACTTTTTAAGGTGTTTGTAAAGGTTCAACTCTTTACAACTATAATTCTTGCACTTTCAAAAGTTCACATCTCTAAGCTTTTGTCAGAACAGTTAACTCTCAGTGCATACAGGGATGAAGTTGGTGAGAAGCAGCATTTACTGTGAACGAGCCTGGTGACACGTGGAAATGAAACACAGTGCTGCTCTCACTATTGCAGTGCAACAGACTATCTATTTTAATTATAATTGCAGTGTTTAATTTCCCAATCACGATTTTGATAAGATATATCTCTTACTAGACGGCAGGTATTGTCAGGGTCAGTTTGTTATGGTGAGTAGATCTCTGTGGATGGCAACTCCCTGCTGTTTGTTTTAAATCAGCTCTTGCTAACTTTTTGGTTCATAGTAGTGTTATTTTAATCATGCAAGTAATCCTGTAACTGTATTGTGTCCACGCCTGCTGACTGTGTTTTCCTGGAAAGCAGCTCCTTGAGACTCTCTTCTGCTCTCTCCTGGATTGGGGTCGGTGGAAGTAGGCAGCAGTGGCAACCGGGAGCATCTGGCACTGTGACCCACATGAGGAGATGAACAGCTGATGAGGAAACTTCTGCCCCAGACTCACCCACTCCCACAACAGGCAGAAACAGAGAATGACCATGCTGCTAACAAAAGCCAAAAGGTTTATAATAAGTGATGCTGTAATTCAATATTAAAAGGGATAATTTCAGCCCACAATAAAAATTCAGTCATCATTTACTCATGTTCTTTCAAAACCGTATGACTGACTGACTTCCTGTGGAATTTATTTATTTTTAATCAATTTTAAAAAAAGCAAACTGACAGAATTTTCTTTAGGTTTCGGTTTGTTTTTTTTGAATGACATGATGGTGAGTAAATGATGACATTTTTGAAGTGAACTTTATATTTAAGTAGCATTTGAACATACATATTCTGATCTATTAAGGATGTAAGGAGGCTGTTAAAGTGCTTCTTATTTGATTATTATTGAGCTCTTTATTTGTCCAGCAAGCCTGTGTGGTAAAAGTGTGACTGTTCTGGAAACAAATACTATAGATGTGAAGTGAGCAGAAAGAGTAAATACTTGAATGTCTCCATAAATTCTCTCAATGATGATTTAACTGGAGGACATCAGTGCTTGATGAAGAATGATTAATGATAGTCGAGCAGTTCATCTGACAAACACCATTAGCACATCTAAAACCTGATCATAGTGGGAGAAAGCAGAGTTTTTCCTTCGATCACTTTATTTGTCAACCTCACCCTTCCCCTCACCTCTTTGGTGGGAAAATGCTAGCCACTGCTTTTATATTTTGTCATATCTCTGGGAGAAACAGGAGTCGTAACTTTCTGTCCAAATCTCACTTGGGGTGTTATAATCAGCAAAAGGGCTCCCAGGGAAACTATTTACATGGTAAATTCATGGTACGATCTGTTACCTTAGCATTGTAAGGGGCCAGGGAAATTTCCCGACCAGCTTTGTTACACTGAAACATTTGTTGTCTGGTGAGATCAGATTTTGTGGCAATGACCTAAGAAGCATTTCATAAAACAATTAAGTGACAGTATTTCCTAATGTGAGTGTTGGTTGATATCGCTCTATATTATGTGAAATGTTCTTGGCTATTCATGTCACACAAGTTAGTTCCCAAGACAGAAATAATAAACAGAAATACAGTATCTTTTGTCAGTTCACATGCTTCGGTTAATGAGGTAATGCACTCTTGCACAGCAACAGTGCCCTTCCGACCCCGTAATGTATAGACTGAAGGATGCTGGGGGTTGGTGTGACTCATAGGCAGTGTTTCCTTCGGTGGTCTCAGGTTTCGGCTCTGAATGATACATTATTACCGGGCTCAATCCAAACTCCCACCATGTGCTTTGAAATCTTGACAGCCAGCTATGCGTGATTTGCCGTGGGAGACTGAAGTGTCCTGTAACTGCCAGTTAATGAGAAGTTGAATCCTGAGTGAAACTACTGTAGAACGGGAGCCCGTCCCTCCTCCTCATTCAACAGGGAACATGCAAAGATATAATTATCACACATGAAAAATGATTGCATTCTATGACTCATCTTTCAGGAATTTGCCATAAATTACTCCCATTTCAGTCGATTTCAGATACAAGTGCCATATTAGTCGTGTTTGTGCAAAAGCCAGCAACAACACTTTGTAGAATGTAGCCATTTTTGTAACTGCTCTTTGCTCTTACTTTTGCATCTAAACTCTTTGGTGCTATACACTTTGTCATCAAATCATGCTAGTACTTCTCCAAGCAGACGGAAAAAAGAAAAAAAAAAGATTAAATATTGTTTTTTGTATATATACACATATTTTTATATATATATAATAAAATAAAATATTCATATATTAAAATGATTAGAAATATAAATACTTGGATTTATAATGAATTTATAGTACATTAAGTGTCATTGTATTTAGTATATGTGTGTGTGTATTAATTTTAACTACTTAATACATTAATATTATTACCTATACTATATAATATTAAATGAAATGACTTAAAGTATAATATATTTTAGGTGCTATCATATAATATTTGTTATTCATAATTATATATATATATAAATTATAATATAGATATATTAGTAAAGTATAATCTATAATAATCATATATATATATGCTATATAGTAATGATGCTATCTAATATATATATATAATTAATATATATATATATATATATATAATATCTATATAGAGCGTCACTTCTCAAAAAATTAGCATATTGTGAAAAAGTTCATTATTTTTCATATACTGTAATGATAAAAATTAAACTTTCATATATTTAGATTCATTGCACACCAACTGAAATAATTTCAGGTCTTTTATTGTTTTAATACTGATGATTTTGGCATACAGCTCATGAAAACCACAAACATTCCTATCTCAAAAATTTGCATATCATGAAAAAGGTTCTCTAAACGAGCTATTAACCTAATCATCTGAATCAACTAATTAACTCTAAACACCTGCAAAAGATTTCTGAGGCTTTTTAAAAACTCCCAGCCTGGTTGCATACTCAAAACCGCAATCATGGGTAAGACTGCCGACCTGACTGCTGTCCAGAAGGCCATCATTGACACCCTCAAGCGAGAGGGTAAGACACAGAAAGAAATTTCTGAACGAATAGGGCTGTTCCCAGAGTGCTGTATCAAGGCACCTCAGTGGGAAGTCTGTGGGAAGGAAAAATTAGTGGCAAAAAACGCTGCACAACGAGAAGAGGTGACCGGACCCCTGGGGAAGATTGTGGCAGAAGGACCGATTCCAGACCTTGGGGGACCTGCGGAAGCAGTGGACTGAGTCTGGAGTAGAACCATCCAGAGCCACCCGTGCACAGGCGTGTGCTTTTGAACCAGAAACAGCGGCAGGAAGTAAGCGCGAACCTGGGAACTACAGAGAAGCAGCACTGGACTGTTGCTCAGTGGTCCAAAGTACTTTTTTCGAATTGAAAGCAAATTTTGCAGGTGTCATTCGGAAATCAAGGTGCCAGAGTCTGGAGGAGAGACTGGGGAGAAGGAAATGCCAAAATGCCTGAAGTCCAGTGTCAAGTACCCACAGTCAGTGATGGTCTGGGGTGCCATGTCAGCTGCTGGTGTTGGTCCACTGTGTTTTATCAAGGGCAGGGTCAATGCAGCTAGCTATCAGGAGTCCGATTTTGGAGCACTTCATGCTTCCATCTGCTAAAAAAGCTTTATGGAGATTAAGATTTTGTTTTTTCAGCTCTGCGTAAGTGAAAATACAAATACTGGTTTTTTTACAATTGGCCTGCCAACTCTCCTGACCTGAACCCCAACAATCGGCCTGCCAACTCTCCTGACCTGAACCCCATAGAGAATCTGTGGGATATTGTGAAGTTGAAGTTGTGAAAGTTGAGAGACGCAAGACCCAACACTCTGGATGAGCTTAAGGCCGCTATCGAAGCATCCTGGGCCTCCATAACAACACCTCAGCAGTGCACAGGCTGATTTGCCTCCATGCCACGCCGCATTGAAGCAGTCATTTCTGCAAAAGGATTCCCGAACCAAGTATTGAGTGCATAACTGAACATAATTATTTGAAGGTTGACTTTTTTTTGTATTAAAAACACTTTTTCTTTTATTGGTCGGATGATCGAATTATGCTAATTTTTTGAGATAGGAATTTTGGGTTTTCATGAGCTGTATGCCAAAAATCATCAGTATTTTTAAAACAATAAAAGACCTGAAATATTTCAGTTGGTGTTGCAATGACATCTAAAATATATGAAAGTTTAATTTTGTATCATTACATTATGGAAAAATAACTTGAACTTTTCTACCAGTATGCTAATTTTTTGAGAAGGACCTGTATATTACTTTATATTTAAATTATACTTTAAGTATAATATATAAATACATATATTTAATGTTAATTACGTAAAGTAATATATTAAGTTCCTTAACATTAACATTTATATATTCATATATAATTATACAGTTTAATGGACAAAGAATAAGAGTATATTAAGTATAATTTTATATATACATAAAAAAGTAACACTTTTAATTAAGTTCAATCAAGGTTCATTTCGTTCACTACCATAAAGATTAATTCATTAAGTTGTTTCACTGTTTATTGTAAATATCTATCAAATGTTATATAATATAATATGTTAAAAGCCAGATTTGTATATGAGTAGAAATGTATTCCATAAAATGCTGTAGTAAAGGTGAAGTAATATTCAGTGGTCTTTTTTTCTTATGTTTTAGCTGTAGATAAAGATGACCTGTTTCGTGTAAGTGTAATGGCAATAACATAGATGTTCTTTTCCTGCTAAGTGGGGAAACGTACTGTGCTGTATGATGGAGAGTTCACAGTCATGTTTTCAAAATGAGCCGCTGTTCTGCAGGACGAGAGTAGTTGTGGTTACAGCCAGAGCCCTACCACCTGTGCTCTTACAGAGAGACAGGCAGGAGACACCGCTGCTCCTTGAGGAAACATAATGAACAACAGTGACCTCATCCCTCAATGACATCAATGGGAGAGGCCAGCCCACTGCCGTATATGAGAACACCTCTGCTTGTGCAATCCCGATTTATATACAAGACCACCAAATCCTCAAAAGCCACCTTGCCCCACACTTGAACTGATATCGGCATTATATGGAATCTCTGCACAAGCATTTGAATTTTCATGCGCAAATGATGAATGCATTAAAAAACCCCATTCTGAGGGACGCAGCCAAGAGGTATAAGGTCAATTTTATCCTGCCCAAGCACAATTAAATGAGAGATTGTTTTCATTGCTAATCTCATAACTAAATATGAGCTTAAAGGACAGGCGATTATAATAAAAGACTCTCAGATTTCATTATTGTCCACCACACCTTCTTCCATAGATGCTCGTTTTGTTCATCTGAAATGCAAGACTGACATAATAAGAATTTTCTCCTAGAGAGGCAGAGAGATGGATAAGGTGTTCTCAGAGAAAGGTTATTGTGATGTTGGCTCCACATTGTGATTCAGGCCGGGACTGGCTGTGTAAAGAAGGTTAGTTTTGTTCAGTCATTTGGCGTTTAAAGCTTAATATTTGGTCGCTTTGTTGTTTAGGCACTGAATAAGTCAGTCCTGGCGCCTGAGTGGTTTGATAGAAACTGAAATGGACATACGTTTGCATTAAGAAATATTCATTTTGTAAAAAATAACAAGGTACATTTATCGGCTTCATCACACTGCTGGCATAGCTATAGATATAATGAAGATTTTGCAGGCTTAAACGACTTTTTAAAATCTTTCCTAAGGGACGGGGGGTTGGGGGGTGGTAGAGTATTATCCCTGTGCCACTACACTCCGTCTGGGTTTGGGAGTTTTTTTCTCGCGAAAGAACCGAGCATGGACTCTTCATGACATCATGAAGGGTGTGGGAATTCCTTGTATGGGCATTTCTCCCGGAAGAGCACGCACACAGCAACCAGAGCAAGAGCAAGAGCAGCCCATCACCGAGCTTCATTCTGGTTACAAGATAAGTCGTCGGCTTAGCGCTGCACAGGACTTGCACTTGTTTTTTAACACATGAAATCAACAATGCCATCAAAGAAGTATGTTTTTGGTTGTGAGAGAAAGATAAACCTTGTCAGCTTCCCAAAGAACCCAGTGTGAGGGAACCATCAGTGGATGCAGTTGTTTGTCTCCAGAGCAGAGTTGTGTAAGTTGTGTATGATTGTTCCCGGCATTTCAGTGACAAATTTTTATAAACAAATTAATTGTCAATAAAGTTTTGTTACT